>NW_026973758.1:22500-25000 GCF_035594125.1 Scylla paramamosain
TCATATGAACAATAAATCTTCTTTTAGAAATTTTGGTAAAACTTTTGCTGTTGTCTTAGACATATCAAAAGCTTTTGATAGAGTCTGGCACAAAACTTTGATTTCCAAAACTACCCTCCTACGGCTTCTATCCTTCTCTCTGCAACTTCATCTCAAGTTTCCTTTCTGACCGTTCTATTGCTGCTGTGGTAGATGGTCATTGTTCTTCTAAATCTACTTACAGTGGTGTTCCTTAGGGTTCTGTCCTGTCACCTACTCTTTTCCTATTATTCATCAATGACCTTCTAAAGTAAACTTCTTGTCCTATCCACTCCTACGCTGATGTTGTCCCCCCTGCACTTTTCCACGTCTTTTCATAGACGTCCAACACTTCAGGAAGTAAACAGTTTTCACGCAGAGAAGCCACAGAACGTCTGATTTCTTATCTCTCTAAATTTTTTTGTTGGGGCAGAGCAAACTTGGTATTGTTCAATGCCTCAGAAACTCAATTCCTCCATCTATCTACTCGACACAACCTTCCAGACAACTATCCCTCCTTCTTCAATGACATTCAACTGTCCACCCCTCTTTTACACTGAACATCCTCGGTCTGTCCTTTACTTATAATCTAAACTGGAAACTTCACATCTCATCTCTAGCTAAAACAGCTTCTATGAAGTTAGGTGTTCTGGTACTCTTCCACCATAAAATAAAAAAAAAGTCAAGATATATATGCTTCTTTGCGTCTTTGCTCGTAATTCTGTTGCCTCGTTCTCTATCAGAGGAAACAAAACATATACGCCAGAAATACAGCAAACTGTTTAGTAGGGTTCATCTGTAGTTGACTTTAAAGTAGAAGTCCCGAAGTAACACTGAGATCAGCTGGCGCTGGTCAAACCTCATCTAGATTATCCTGTTCAGTTTTGCCTCCTGTATTCCAGGAAGGATCAGTACAGAATCAGTACAGAGGAAAGTGACTAAAAAGAAACAAGGCAAGAAAAAATCGTTACGAAAGAAGATTGAAGATAAAATTACATTCCTTAGAGAGGCGCAGATTACGAGTGGATCTGGTAGATGTCTTTTACTTGTATAAAGGAGATCAGAGGATGAAAATATTTAGGATCTATAGTTAGCTCTGGTATTCGTCAGGCAAAACAACACAGAAACCAGAAATGACTAAAACTGTGTTGTAGAGAATGGAGTGTAGTGAGAATGGAGTGTTAAAAGTAAAGTCTTGAAGAAATAATAAGATTATATTTAACACTCGTCATACCTTATGTAGACTGAACTGTGCATGGCCTTCATATTACAGAATGGAGATAAGTCTATTACAATCAGTACAGTTTAAAAGAGATGAGAAATATTTCCTAGGAAAGGAGATCGAAGTTTTGGAATCTACATTTTTTCCTGGAGAGGTGACGAGTAAGAGTTGCTCTCATAAATGTTAAGTGTTATATAAGCATAACAAGGGTGACAAAATTCTTAGGGTCAGTAATCAGGATAGAACAAAAGAAATGAGTTCAAGCTTGATATAGATGAATTTAGAAAAAAAAAAAAAGGTAAGAAATTGGTTCTCAAATAAAGTAGTGGGTTAATGGAATACCCTCAATAATCAGTTTGTTAGTGCTGAATTACTAGGAAGACTTGAAAAAAAGACTGGGCATAATTATGATGGGCATGATGGGTGGAAACAGGTAGGTATGTCACTGTATATACAGGGACCGCCAAGTGTAGGCCTGTTCCCTTCTTGCACCTTCTTGTATTTTCGTATGTCATTATGTTCTTATAACACTAAGTAGCAGCCGAAGTTTAGACAATAGGCCTTCTCGTCTCGCAGGATTAACTTATGATTATTTTTTGTGCGCAATCATGAAAGAAACATACGTATCTAAATGCATAGAACATTCTACTCGATTTAGGATCACTTACAAACTTTTATGTGTCTGCAGAAATGCAGACATGGATGGAGTTCAGCACCTTGTTAAACCGATATAACGTTGCTGGCACAAGACCAGTGACGATGTTTGTAACAGTTATTTACACGACAACTACAACTATAGGGTAAAGTAAAATATAGCAATTAATCAAAAGGAATTAACGTTTAAGGAAAACAGATTACCGCCATGAGAAAACTTCCTTCATCTGAATCATGCTAATAATAGGTATAGCAATATTTTGCTGCTGAAGTGAGCAAGGTACTGCCAGACCTATTATGTTGAAGAGGTGGAGGAACATCATGATGGCGGGAAAGGCTAATTAACAGGATGAACTGAAGGAGAAAAAGGAAAGAGGTGAAAAAAAAAAAAAAAAAACGCAGTTGCCTTGCAAAATGGAAAAATGAATCTAAGAAACAGACAACCGAAGACAAGGATGAGGAGGAGAAAGGGAAGCAGGGAAAAGAAAAATAGATGAAGAAGAATGAAAGGAACAAACATCTGAACACAACAAAATAATTATATGGAAAGAGATGCTGCATATATTTATGAAAAAGATATTTAGAAAAGTACACTAAGAAAAGAGA
>NW_026973758.1:30000-50000 GCF_035594125.1 Scylla paramamosain
GATTGATAAATAAATGTGTATTTATGGGTAAGCCGGGGATTGAAAGATTATAGGCAACATTCGCCTCATAACACCTCAGCTTTCATTAATTAATTCCATTCAAACTTGTAATAAAAGTTTGATGAAGAGCATTGCATCAGAACAGCCTCCGTTACATGAAACGCTTTTGTTTCTCTGAAGAAAAGTTACATATTTTAATTGCAGGTTTCTTTTTGTAAGCTTTTATTTTATTTCATTTTTTTCTTATTTACCAACATAACCAACATAACCCAGCCTCTATAACCAAATTAGCCTTTAAAAGGACTAAGGCAATCTTTTTTTTTTGTAATAATTCAGCCTCTTTAACCAAATTAGCCTTTAAAGAGGACTAAGACATTTTTTTTTTAATGATTCAGCCTCTTTAACCAAATTAGCCTTTAAAGAGGACTAGGGCATTTTTTTTAATTCAACCTCTTTAACCAAATTAGGCTTTAAAGAGGACTTATGCAATATTTTTTTTTGTAATAATTCAGCCTCTTTAACCACATTAGGCTTTAAAGAGGAGTAAGACCATTTTTCTATTTTATTTATTTATTTATTTATTTTGCAATAATCCAGCCTCTTTAGCCAAATTAGACTTTAAAGAACCTCCAGCCGCTGGGTGAAGGTCCTTGAAGTTGTCCCATTGCTTAAGGCGTGTATTATTGTTATTATTATTATTATTATTATTATTATTATTATTATTATTATTATTATCGATCATTTAGTAGATAGATAGACAGACGGCCGGATTTTACACACACACACACACACACACACACACACGTGTGTGTGTCGGCATGGGTGACAGGTGTCGCTACAGAGTAATTATATAGCCCAGGAGTGGCAGAGAGTTTACTTTTGCGCTCACCACCTTCTCGCTGCCCACCAGTCCTTCATGGCACAACTACATCACGTGGCTTGTTTGATGTGGCCTGCTTCCTCCACTACTCTCTGTTTTGGGTGGTGTATCATGATGACTATTACGTTACGATCCTGAGAGAGAGAGAGAGAGAGAGAGAGAGAGAGAGAGAGAGAGAGAGAGAGAGAGAGAGAGAGAGAGAGAGAGAGAGAGAGAGTCAAGGCGCAAAAACGTAGTATAGGCATGAAATTGTGAAATTATATTGAAAAAAAAAAAAAAGAAAACTGCTCGTACTCCGCGCCCAACTTTACTTAGAGGAAACAGCAGCTCATATATTTAATTGCTTACATCTCTATTATTTCTGGCCTCTTGTAGCGTGGAGTGAGTGACTACTGGTGAGAGACGCTGTATAGCACACACACGCACACACACACACACACACACACACACACACATACATACACAGGTGCCAGTAAGGAATATTATGGTGACACTATCCTTGCCATTTATAAGTAAAAAGTAAAGTTGTTATTCATCCTCTAAAGTTTTCTGCTGCATCTGAATACAAAAATGCCTATATGTCGAAACTGCAATCATTATACTTTTGAGGAAAACAACTCCATTAGTTTTGAAGTTCAACCTTATCCCATTATATTTAGGGAGACAATACACATCTACTTCTCTTCTTTCTCATCAACTTTCACTTTCCCCGACGCCTTGTGTGTCTGTCCCGTGGTTTCTTGTGTTCAGCGGCGCACACGCTTAGAAAAAATGGGTAATTGGGGGTAAGAAAAAGGTAAATCAAGTGTCTCAAATAGTTTGCCCTTTAAAAGGTAAATCACACATAGTTTATCCTACAGCATAAAAGGCTAAACTGAGACTAATTTATCCTTTATCAAAAAAAGGTAAATTTAGTACTTGTTTTACCTCTTACGAAGGGTAAACTGAAATGCCAATTTAGGTCTTGTGGTAAAATTATATGATGATTTACACCTTGTGCATCTAATTTATCCTTCCTATGGGGGAAAATTGTGCTGATTTACCTCTTGTGTACTCAATTTACCCTTTCTATGGAGTAAAATTATATGCTGATTTTCCATCTTGTGAACCCATTTGCTGGGACTTTTGGTTTCCTTTAATTTTTTTTTTCGAATCTTTTTTTTTTTCTTCTTCTTCTGGACAGTCAACTGCAAATAGCCAAAATAATGAAAAAGGGCCTCACCTCCACCAGTGAAGTTGGTGGTCATTTCGTTGAAGCGGCTCCCTGCTGTCACCGGGGTGGGGGTTGCAGACTTGATCATATGGTGAAAGTAGAAATCTGGGATCAGTCATATAATCTACCTGTCAGCCTAACCATCAACACTCATAATACAACTTTTGAGCCCTCCCTCAGTCTGTCCCATAATCACCATTTATGACCTGGAAATAATATTTTGACATTCTTTACCCCACCTTACACAATTACTGAAGACATCAGACTTACTTTACCATTTATACACACAGTACATGAGGTGAATTAGATACACATGCTTCTGTTGCTCTTCCAGGCTGTACCTTTCCTTTCTTCTTTCAGAGTGCTGGATAGATTGTCCAGGTATTGGCTGTAAAACTTATGATAACTTTTACACCTTTGCTTGGAGAATTTCATTACGTGTACTTTATCTCACATCACACCTGGGGTGCCCGCATTTGTCATTTTGGGCTCAATTTCAAGCTGAAAATATTAAACACAACATTTTCTTATGAGTTCGTGTAACTCATCTCATTGAAAATTATGTGCATTATTATATTCACAAAATTTATTATTTGCATACATGACGTAATGGTTCCTACTTTATTGAAAATGTATCAGTGGTCAGCTTCACAACAGACTAGATATAAACAATGTGTGAAAAAGAAAACAAAACGAGAAAAGTCCTCACAAAGTTCCTGTACCGTAGTGTTGGAAAGTCCTCAAAAACTTTCGCCACAGAAAGCTCAGGATTATACCTCCTTCGCTGCCTGTATGACAATGTTCTCTCCATCTTCCGCTGGCACAGCTGGAAGTCAGGAGTAGCTGTCCTCATCTCCTGCTGCACCACATTCAAATGAAGATGGATGACATCTTCATCATTATCTTGAGACAAATCCTGAAATACACAAGCCAGGAATTATTAAATTATATCCCCAAGCAACGAATGAGCCTATATAGCTCTACTTGCATAGATAAATAGGACTACCTCTCTTCCCAGGCAACTGCCTTGGAAAAAATCATACTGGGACCATAGAACATGAGACCAGCTCACTAACAACTATGCAACAATCAATCAGTGGCTAGGAACACACGCCGAGGGATGTAACCAGCCACACGTATACCAAGCAGATATCACATGAACACATATCTCAGGTTTCTGACGCTTCACCAAACCATCATTGTCCCTGACACTCTCTTCCTGAATGGCTCGTTTCTCACCTCGATTTCTCTCTGGACAACCGTTTTTTTTTTTTTTTTTTTTTTTTTTTAGCTCCAGAATACAGCTTGATGTTAATGGCAGCCTTAAAAGCTTCATCTTGTTCCTCAGTGACTGCCTCCAGCACCGATGAAATTTATAAGATTTTGAGAATCAACAATTAAAATCAATATAGTGTTTAATGTGTTATCTATAAAAAAATACAGATATTCACTAGATATTCTAGTCAACAGATATAAAATTACTTACGGGATCTCCAAGGTATGGATAATCTTTCAGCAGGGCATTCAGTATAGTGGAATACCCTTTCCTGCACACCAAACTGAAGGGAGACATGAGACTTTAGGATTTCTTATATGATAAAAAGACTTTTAATATCAGTAAACAGCTTTACAATCTACACTGAAAAATGAGTGACTTGTTGACTTTTCCTTGAAGTAATTGTAGGTTTACTTGAATTGGGTGGAAGTGTGTGAAACAGAGAAAGAAGGGAGGATTACAGTCATGATGTTCTGTGCTGCTGAGTGGAGGTCCCATGCTGGTGTGGGGTGGGGTGGCTGTGAACCCCTCTCTGATTACATCCCTACTCATATGCACGTGGTTTTGTTTTATAGGTGTCAGTGCAGGCTGGTATCTATCATGTGACATGCCGTTCTTGGCACAATACTGGGGCAGCCTTCTGTCTGCAGGTTGCTCATCTGCCACTTCCTGTTCTCCACTGACCTGCACTTAATTCACCATTAATAAGCTTGGGTGACTTGCTCACTAAAGAAAATTTATATCACCAAGAGATAGAGTGTAACTATTCTGGCAACAGAAAATAATCCTTTCAAAACTTCAAGGTGATGAGGGCTTGGACCTTCCATGCAACTGTTGCAAAAAATTATAAAATATTCGTGAAAACAAACCCAACAACCTTGCTTTCAATTCGTAATATCTGTTGGTCACTCCGGATTACAAAAATTAAGAATATTTTCTTCAAAGTTCGAAGGCAAGACACGTGTGCATCCTCCGACCATGTTTGGCCTTGCTCTTGCAATCCTGATACCTTCCCTTACCTTGACCTTAAACCTTCGTGACGCGCGGCACACCCCAATGTTTACTGCACTCTCCTACACAGACAAGTAGTGCAGGTGATACAATTCCGTGGGAATGTCAAAAATCATATATTTCTTCTCGTTGCCAGTAGCTGGCATCGTTTTTACGCCTTTTTGCACCTTCTCTCTTGTTGATTCTGATCTTGATCTTGCTTATCCAAGACGTGAAAACCCGGACACATCCGACATGTGACTCGGTCACTACACTACACACCAGTAACATCTAAAACGTATTACAGTGGATAGTAAATTGATTTCAGAACCTCAGATGTCCCACAATTACATGCAAGTCTCCTTAACACACACAAATGGTAGTAAATTAATTACATCTGGCCAGTTGAAAACCTGGACACAAAACGAAACATCACTCATTGTCACTACACTGGACATCAGTAACACTTCAAACATCTCACAGTAGCTAGCAATTGTATTCCACAACCTCTGACATACCACAGCCACGTGCATAACTCTTTAACACACACAAATAACAGCAAAACATTTACATCTAGGAGCGGGACTTGGCATTTATCCAGCAGCATCCAAAGAAAACGTGCCACACATCACCACCTCATACCCTCTTATTGAAGAGCCGACCTACGATTTCTTTCCATAACCACATGAATTCACACACCAAAATCAATTCTTATGCTACCTTTATAATGCATAGCAGGTTGAATAGAGAAAAAAAATCTCGAAAACGTGATGCACAGAAAACTGTTAGCGTAACGAAAAGGTAATTTACAAATGGTAAATTACGAAAATATTTACCCTTACGAGAAAGGTTGGCTTCGGCGGAAGGATGAATTATGCTCGTAATTCACTCATTTGACCAAGTTTGCCTTTAGCTCACACAGATCTACCCTTTTCTTACCTCATATTTTTTTTTTGCAGTGCAGTCTTGCAAGGAAAATCACTGTCGCGCCCGTGAGGGAGTAATGCAGTGAGTGTTGGGGGATATGGCATGGCGGTGACTCGTGGCGGGAATAGTACGTGCGGGTTAACGCAACGAGCCACCCCGCCATCCCTCACTCACCCCGAGGCGTCTAGTAAAATCCGGCCATTTGTTCAGCGGCAGCAACGGAACACGGGGAGGCGGCAACACACCCCATGTGATGCAGCACACAGGGGGGAAGGAAATATGAAAACAGCATTTGTTCGCCACGGTACAACAAAGCGCCAGCAGCACAAACCACGCTCCCCGCCGCTGACGGAGCCAACACACAGCCCGGCCTGGAATCACAATGTAGACATTAAGTGTATTGTAGCGTATCTGAGCCGCGGGGAGCCGAAAGATGGTACGCACAGGTAATGCTTTTGTGTCAAGAGCAGCGTAATGGTATCCAGCAGAGCAGCGGGCGAGGCGGGACCCTTACACTGCAAGGAGGAGGAGGAGGAGGAGAGAATAGGAAAGCACTGAACGGTATAAATAAATCCAGATGGGAAGTGGAAAATGGGAAGTGGGAGAGAGAGAGAGAGAGAGAGAGAGAGAGAGAGAGAGAGAGAGAGAGAGAGAGAGAGAGAGATTTCCTGAGGAGGAACTGTGTGTGTGTGTGTGTGTGTGTGTGTGTGTGTGGATGGGTGAGTGAGTGTGTGGAGGGACAGGAAAGCTATGGAGGGAGTATAGGAGGGAAGAGAGTGTGGGGCCGGAAGAGATGTGAGTGTGTACGTATGTGTCTGTGTGGGTGGAGTGGGGGGAGGGCTAAGAGTCAAGAGGGAGAATACGAGAAGGGGAGAAAAAGTGGGTGCGTGAGTGTGTGGGGGAGGAGGATGGCAGAGAGAAGGAGAGTAATTACACTCTGAAAAATGTAAAAAAAGGTTGATAAGAGAGAGGTGTGAATGGGAGAGAGGATAAGGAAGAGGGCTGGGGTGATGGGCGAAGTGATGGGGAGTGGAGATGCGGATAACGAAAAGGCGTGAATGGGAAGTGGGAAGAAGAGTTACATGGAGGGAGAATGATTGGAGAGAGTGTTTGGGGAGTAGAGAGGGAGAGTACTGGGGGAGGGAAGCAGAGAGAGGGAGAGGGAAGGGTTACACAGCGGAGTGTTGGAGGGAGCGAGTGTAGCCAGAGGTAACGCACAGGAAACTCATCATTGTGTGTGTGTGTGTGTGTGTGTGTGTGTGTGTGTGTGTGTGTGTGGTGGTGGTGTTGTGTCACCCCTCATTGCACTAGAAAAATAAATGTTGAGTTACCCACAGACGTTGATGTATCGCCAGTTTGGGAGCCTCTGCACCAGAGAGGCGGCGTGGCTAGTGAGGAGGAGGAGGAGGAGGAGGAGGAGGAGGATGGAGTAACGAGAAGTGCATTATATTTTTATCCACTTTTTTTTTTGTGCATATTTCCTCCTTTGTTTTTGTTTGTTTTTTGTTGTTTGGCTCTTGGCTGTTGTTGTTGTTGTTGTTGTTGTTCTTTTTCTCTATTTTGTTTTCCTTTTTTTCCTTATGATAATAACAGTAGCAAGTTAAGGAGAAAGAAAATAATAGCAAATAAAAGAGAGAGAGAGAGAGAGAGAGAGAGAGAGAGAGAGAGAGAGAGAGAGAGAGAGAGAGAGAGAGTAGTGAATGAATGTGGGTGTGTGTGTGTGAGTGTGTGTGTGTGTGTGTGTGTGTGTGTGTGTGTGTGTGTGTGTGTGTGTGTGTGTGTGTGTGTGTGTGTGTGTGTAAGTCAGAGGTGATTAGATTTCATGAGTACTGTTTGTGGGCCAAAGCAGGATGGTGCAGTGTCCTTGTCAGACTACCGCTGGACACTATTATGACAACACCCTTGGCACCTCAGGAACTTCCACAAAACGCTGCCAAATGCCATCTTAGCCTCGCACTGAATCCCGAGAAGCAAAGTGACGGTAGTTTAAAAGTTAGGCATGTAGAAAAAACAAATTTGACGATAAAAGGAATAAGGTGACTGGGTCGTGAAGCGTGGCATACTGTTAGAGAGAGAGAGAGAGAGAGAGGAGAGAGAGAGAGAGAGAGAGAGAGAGAGAGAGAGAGAGAGAGAGAGAGAGAGAGAGATATGGTACAGCGTGGTATTCCAGATTGGTGTTAAGTCTTGACAGTGCCAGCCGTTCACTCCGATCATTATATAGTTGATGCCGAAAGTGAAGAATAGAAAAGAAAAGGAAAGTAATTGTGGAAGGCAACACTTGACATAAACGCTTTAAACAATGACTCTTGCAAATCACTGTTGCACATGCGTTGGCTCAGGCTACGTTAGGTCAGCTCAGGTTTAGGGGCGCTACTTTGGCACGCGATCTACACAGCCAACGTGATCTACAAGAGTCAAATTCTGTTTTGGTATGCGATCCACCTGTTTTATTTATTTATTACGTCTTAGATAAAACATTTTACATTTACTTATATCTATTTAAAAGTAATTACCATTTTTATATATACATTTATTGAAATTTTTATACATTCATTATAAGAAATAAATAAATGTGAATGGAAGGAAGATGAGGTAGGAAAGCAAGAATTTGACCGTCAGAGTTCTTCTCACCGCACGCCACCAGAAATAATCAGTGTATTATACAAGCCCAAATAATGATCACGAATTTGATGCTTTAAATAAATAAACTAATAAATAAATAAATAACGATGATTACGATGCGCGTGACGAAGATAACGATGCGATTCCACGATAATGATACGAGTTTCTACGGTAACGATGCGATTCCACGATAATGATACGAGTTTCCACGGTAACGATGCGATTCCACGATAACGATGCGATTCCACGATAACGATGCGATTCCACGATAACGATGCGATTCCACGATAACGATGCGATTCCACGATAACGATGCGATTCCACGATAACGATACGATTCCACGATAACGATGCGATTCCACGATAATGATACGAGTTTCCACGGTAACGATGCGATTCCACGATAACGATGTGATTCCACGATTCCACGATAACGATGCGATTCCACGATTCCACGATAACGATGCGATTCCACGATAACGATGCGATTCCACGATTCCACGATAACGATGCGATTCCACGATAACGATGCGATTCCACGATTCCACGATAACGATGCGATTCCACGATAACGACACGATTCCACGATAAAGATATGATTCCACGATAACGATGCGATTCCACGATAACGATGCGATTCCACGATAACGATGCGATTCCACGATTCCACGATAACGATGCGATTCCACGATAACGATGCGATTCCACGATTCCACGATAACGATGCGATTCCACGATAACGATACGATTCCACGATAAAGATATGATTCCACGATAACGATGCGATTCCACGATAACGATGCGATTCCACGATAACGATGCGATTCCACGATAACGATGCGATTCCACGATAACGATGCGATTCCACGATAACGATGCGATTCCACGATAACGATGCGATTCCACGATTCCACGATAACGATGCGATTCCACGATAACGATGCGATTCCACGATAACGATGCGATTCCACGATTCCACGATAACGATGCGATTCCACGATAACGATACGATTCCACAATTCCACGATAACGATACGATTCCACGATAAAGATGCGATTCCACGATTCCACGATAACGATACGATTCCACGATTCCACGATAACGATGTGAGTTTCCACGATAACGATACGATTCCACGATAACGATGCGAGTTTCCACGATAGCGATGCGATTCCACGATAACGATGCGAGTTTCCACGATAACGATGCGGGCGCGGCGATAGCTATACGACATTGTCTACCTAACTACATAGGTACCAGGACGAACCCTTCCTCCCCAAGGGTCCACCCCAGTCCCTGGGTGTGAGGGCAGTGACGATGCAACCTTGCCGCACCTCACACGGGTCGCCATGAGCAATGACCCACCACACACCACTCCCCAACCACTGTCATGAAGTGAGCCCTTTTCTCCCCTAAAGGACCCCTCGTACTGCCAGTGTCTGGTGCATGGTGCACGGCGTGCCCTCGTTCATGGCGAGTTGTTCAGCCCGGCGTCATCATAATCAAGGGAGCCGTACACACCCTCCACCAGACTCTATGGAAAGAGCCCTTACTCCCCATAAGGACTCCCCCCTCCGGGCAACATCTGGTGAATGGCAGACATTGATCTCTTGCTTATGGCGACCCCTTGCCTAGTGTGAGGCGCTGCAAGTGGACGACTACTATTGAAGCTTGAGGCCGCAAAGGAAAAGAAGGACCTGCTGCCAGTTCTCTACCTTGGGCCCCAGGCCGGACCCGACAGCCACCTTCTCCCCCCGTGCGGCGCCCAAGGCCGTCACGGCCCTCAACGAATTTTGGCCGAAAGTTCTCAAACGTCATTTAAATTTTGATTCGAATATAAAATCGTCGATGGTAAATGAAAAATGGCTTTGGTTTGAAAGTGTGCAAGAGTGGGCTGATCAATGAGACAAGATGAGGCAGCTTTGCTCCGGAGTATTTGAGTGTACCTTGCGTGTTTGCTGCCCGTGAATATGCGCATGTTCGTGTGTGACCAGAGAGAAACAGTAATCCAGTGGTAGTGACTATTTAATAGGGAACTTAACAAGATTAGATACATTTCTGGATGAGTGGATGTAGATTTGCATGTCTTGTACACGAACTATCATCTGTAGACCCATTTTTTTTTTTTTTTTTGATAGCTGCTATTATGCTCTTTAAAAAGTAAGAAATAGATCGTCAGAGTTTTTTTTTTTTTTATCATCACATCGTTAGCATTTGATGACAAGAAGACACGGAGTGACGAGTATATACACTTGTAAATTTGTGGGCGGCCGAGAGAATGATATGAGTCATCTCGAGATGCTTAGGGACACCTGGACTGTAAACATACAACCCCTCACCTGAAACGTGGTAAAGAGAGCGGCAGAGCCAGCGTTAATTCCCAGTGGGACCATAACCCTCAGCCGGCCAGGCCTGTGGCTTGCCTTGGCCCAACAGGCTGCGTCGCTCATGCCACCTCAACCACGCCTTGCATTGCTCACACGCTTTTTACTCACTAATTCTTATATATATATATATATATATATATATATATATATATATATATATATATATATATATATATATATATATATATATATATATATATATATATATATATAGTATACATGAGAGAGAGAGAGAGAGAGAGAGAGAGAGAGAGAGAGAGAGAGAGAGAGAGAGAGAGAGAGAGGGGGAGGGGAAGGAAGCATTCGGCCTGGGTGAGGGACTGGAGGGATTAGCAGTAACACGTGAAGGGCAGACCAGTGTGTAGGAGAGTAACGTAAGGTAACGTAAGGGGGGGGAGGAGAGAGACAGTTTGGGTGAAGGAAGAGAGTGTTAGTTGGGTGGGATGGAAGGGAGGGGAGTGGAGGGGAGGGGGGACAAAGTTTGGGTGAAGGAAGTATAGTGTTAGAATGAAAGATGACGGGCAGACCGTCCTGCTTTGCTTATGATGCTGTTTATTGAGAGCAGGCTCCTTTTGCCTTTCATCAGTTTTGAAGTAAAATGTTTTAAATTTGTGTATATTAAAAAAAAACTCCAGTTCCTGTCAACACGACTGCATGTTTTTATTTTATTATTTTATTTTATCTATTTATTTATTTATTTATTTATTTATTTACTTGTTTGTTCTTTTGTTGTAATTGCAATATAAATATAATATAACTTGAAAGTGTGTGTAGGAGAGTGAGGCGTCCGGCAGTGTTTATCACGTCACCAAAACAATGTCAAACCCTCCGCCACACCTCGGGACACCGCCACCCAGTGGGGACAGAATCCAGGGCCCGCCACGCTCCGCCGTGAGGGAGGGGCTTGTGCCTCAGGCGATCGTGAACAGAGTACAGGGAGGGAGCGGAGCGTTAGAGATGGCTCAGTTCCGCGGCGCCGACCAATGGGAGACGTGGCACTCAGGCAAGGATAGGCTGATTCCACCAGCCAGCGGCGCGGCGAGGCGAGGGGCGGGGCAGGGAGTGGATGCCTCCTCGCCACCACGCGATAAAGATGGCGGAGTTTCCAATATATATATATATATATATATATATATATATATATATATATATATATATATATATATATATATATATATATATATATATATATATATATATATATATATATATATATATATATATATATATATATATATATATATATATATATATATATATATATATATAGAGAGAGAGAGAGAGAGAGAGAGAGAGAGAGAGAGAGAGAGAGAGAGAGAGAGAGAGAGAGAGAGAGAGAGAGAGATAGAGCGTGTGTGTGGTACTTAAAGTTTGGATTCTTCTCTCCATTGCCAAACTAAATTTTTGCAAGTACAGAGGCAGACATCTGCCACTCACCACTCCACTCCGTCAGTCTGTTAAGCTCCTCCTCAAGTTCATTGCAGTCTTCATCGCACGTCGCCTTACCACCTAACTTTGTGTCATCTGCTAATTTAACTTCCACTACAGCCTGTTAAACAATCACTCGAGTCATGAAAACACCCTTGGAAACCCGAACAACTTCCACCACAGCCTGTTAAACTATCACTCGAGTCATGAAAACACCCTTGAAAACCCCAACAGCTTCCATCACAGCCTGTTAAACTATCACTGGAACTATGAAAACACCCTTGAAAACCACAACAACTTCCACTACAGCCTGTCAAAATTCCACGGACCGAGAAAGGTAACAGAGAGCATACAAGTACGATCTATGGTATCCCTTGGTCACCTTCCTTTACCACTAGCATCGTGAATGAAGGAAAGCTCAAAAACTTCCAGTAAAGCAGACTGCAAATTGTGGAGATGAGACGGCGGAACGTTTGAGAATATCAGTCCCCGTGTTCTGAACCGCTCCGGCTCTCGTCACGACTGTTTACCAAGGCCACAGAGACGCTTAGACGGGTTCTCAAGAGTGTTTCTCCTGCTAGTAATGCAGAAATATTGTTAAATCTGTCACTAGAACCGTAAAAACAACCTTGAAAACGCTCTGCTCTCTCATGAAGACTGTTTCCCGAGGCCACACAGACGCTTAGCGGGTTCTCAAGAGTATTTATCCTTTAATAATGTAAAAATCTTGATTGTATGTCAATAAAACCTGTATTGTATGTAGAGGCTTTTGAGTGCAGTGAAGGTGCGGCACGAAAAAGTTTCAGAATATAGTTCATGGCGGTGCGTGCGGCGTGAGTCACGGGGCGCGGCGGAAGGCGGTCAAGAGGGAAAGGGTTAAGGGATGAAGTTAAGGGGGAGGGAGTGAAAGATAAGGGGGGTCAAGGGTAAGTTGTAAGAGTTGGTGGATTAAGAAGGGAGGAATGAGAGGGGAGCAAAGGGGAGGAATTAAGGGAAAGGAGTCAGGGTTTTGGAAGGGGAGGGCAGGGATGGGTAGGAAGGTAGAGGAGTGGAGTAATTAGAAATGGGTAGAAATTAGGAAGGGAAAGAGTTAAGGGAGAGGGAATAAAGGGAAGGAGAAGGAAGGGGAGAGAGGTAAAGAAGCTATCTCTCTCTCTCTCTCTCTCTCTCTCTCTCTCTCTCTCTCTCTCTCTCTCTCTCTCTCTCTCTCTCTCTCTCTCTCTCTCTCTCTCTCTCTCTCACTTATGGCCCTAATCACCCAACATTCTTCTTCTTATTCTTCTTCCTTCTCTTCTCTTTTTCCTTTGCTTCTTTCGTAATCAACATTGCGCTGTAAAAATTTCACATAAGACTAAAGGATGATAATGACGAACAATGATGATGATGATGATGATGATGATGATGATAGTGGTGGTGGTAGTGGTGGTGGTTTTGGTGGGTTTAGGAACAATACAAAAAAATCAGGATGATAAGAATGAATGATGGTGATGACAATGATGACGATGATGGTCGTAGGTGATGATAATGATGGTGATGGTATTAATGTTGATAAGGGTCATCACTGCCAGAAGGACGAGAAAGAATGGCGATGACCTCGTGAAGATGGTGACGAGAGTGATGGTGGTGATGATGATGATAATGATGATGGTGGTGGTGATGATGGAGATGAGAATGATGATGATGAGGAGGAGGATGAGGAGGGTGATAATAATGATGACAGTGATGTGCATAATGAAGATAATAAAGATGATGAGAAATGTTAATTGTATAATGATGTATTGGTGTGTTACTCGTGCCTGTACATTTCCTTCACTGACACATACAAAAAATTTAATCAGTCATTTGCTAACTGTTTCCTGTAAGGCTTTGATCCCTTACTGCCACGCGTCGCCACTTAAGTACGTAGCGAGCCGAGGAAGAAGAAAGAAGGCGGAGGTCCACCCAGGCGAGCCGTTCCCGCGTCACACAACTTACACGTTAATTTCTCGCAGAGTAAAGCAAAACACAACAGATGTGTATAGAGACTCTAGACAGTATCCGGAAACATTTCTGCCCGCACCCCGACTACTTTCCTGAGGCTCTAGTTGAAATTACACAGATTTTCAGGCTGTTTGTACGGTTCTAGTGACAGACTGGTAAGGTCTCTACAGCATCATCCGGAGAAACAATCTTGAAAACCCGTGTAATTATCTCTGTGGCCTTTGAAAATAGTCTGGTGAGAGAGCAAAGCTTTTCAGAACACAGGCACATAACCTTGCTTCATGCTTCATGAAAAACAAGTGCATTTGTGATACCTGAGAATGCCTTGTTGCATTTCCCCCATTAGCCTGTCTCTCATTGGTGAAAACACCCGCACTATATGTATTACGTTATTTCAGTAGACTCAAGTCGCTATTTCAAGTCTACATAAGCCTCAATAAATACGAGAGCTGTTTTTTTTTTTTTTTTTTTTTTTTTTTTTTATGTAGGAAGGATACTGGCCAAGGGCAACAAAAATCTAATAAAAAAAATGCCCACTGAAATGCCAGTCCCTAAAAGGGTCAAAGCAGTGGTCAAAAATTGGTGGATAAGTGTCTTGAAACCTCCCTCTTGAAGGAATTCAAGTCATAGGAAGGTGGAAATACAGAAGCAGGCAAGGAGTTCCAGAGTTTACCAGAGAAAGGGATGAATGATTGAGAATACTGGTTAACTCTTGCGTTAGAGAGGTGGACAGAATAGGAGTGAGAGAAAGAAGAAAGTCTTGTGCAGCGAGGCCGCGGAAGGAGGGGAGGCATGCAGTTAGCAAGATCAGAAGAGCAGTTAGCATGAAAATAGCGGTAGAAGACAGCTAGAGATGCAACATTGCGGCGGTGAGAGAGAGGCTGAAGACAGTCAGTTAGAGGAGAGGAGTTGATGAGACGAAAAGCTTTTGATTCCACCCTGTCTAGAACAGCAGTATGAGTGGAACCCCCCCAGACATGTGAAGCATACTCCATACATGGACGGATAAGGCCCTTGTACAGAGTTAGCAGCTGCGGGGGTGAGAAAAACTGGCGGAGACGTCTCAGAACACCTAACTTCATGGAAGCTGTTTTAGCTAGAGATGAGATGTGAAGTTTCCAGTTCAGATTATAAGTAAAGGACAGACCGAGGATGTTCAGTGTAGAAGAGGGGGATAGTTGAGTGTCATTGAAGAAGAGGGGATAGTTGTCTGGAAGATTGTGTCGAGTTGATAGATGGAGGAATTGAGTTTTTGAGGCATTGAACAATACCAAGTTTGCTCTGCCCCAATCAGAAATTTTAGAAAGATCAGAAGTCAGGCGTTCTGTGGCTTCCCTGCGTGATATGTTTACCTCCTGAAGGGTTGGACGTCTATGAAAAGACGTGGAAAAGTGCAGGGTGGTATCATCAGCATAGGAGTGGATAGGACAAGAAGTTTGTTTTAGAAGATCATTAATGAATAATAAGAAGAGAGTGGGTGACAGGACAGAACCCTGAGGAACACCACTGTTAATAGATTTAGGAGAAGAACAGTGACCGTCTACCACAGCAGCAATAGAACGGTCAGAAAGGAAACTTGAGATGAAGTTAGAGAGAGAAGGATAGAAACCGTAGGAGGGTAGTTTGGAAATCAAAGCTTTGTGCCAGACTCTATCAAAGGCTTTTGATATGTCCAAGGCAACAGCAAAAGTTTCACCAAAGTCTCTAAAAGAGGATGACCAAGACTCAGTAAGGAAAGCCAGAAGATCACCAGTCGAGCGGCCTTGACGGAACCCATACTGGCGATCAGATAGAAGGTTGTGAAGTGATAGATGTTTAAGAATCTTCCTGTTGAGGATAGATTCAAAAACTTTAGATAAGCAGGAAATTAAAGCAATAGGACGGTAGTTTGAGGGATTAGAGCGGTCACCCTTTTTAGGAACAGGTTGAATGTAGGCAAACTTCCAGCAAGAAGGAAAGGTAGATGTTGACAGACAGAGCTGAAAGAGTTTGACTAGGCAAGGTGCAAGCACGGAGGCACAGTTTCGGAGAACAATAGGAGGGACCCCATCAGGTCCATAAGCCTTCTGAGGGTTTAGGCCAGCGAGGGCATGGAAAACATCATTACGAAGAATTTTAATACGAGGCATGAAGTAGTCAGAGGGTGGAGGAGAGGGAGGAACAAGCCCAGAATCGTCCAAGGTAGAGTTTTTAGCAAAGGTTTGAGCAAAGAGTTCAGCTTTAGAAATAGATGTGATAGCAGTGGTGCCATCTGGTTGAAGTAGAGGAGGGAAAGAAGAAGAAGCAAAGTTATTGGAGATATTTTTGGCTAGATGCCAGAAATCACGAGGGGAGTTAGATCTTGAAAGGTTTTGACATTTTCTGTTAATGAAGGAGTTTTTGGCTAGTTGGAGAACAGACTTGGCATGGTTCCGGGCAGAAATATAAAGTGCATGAGATTCTGGTGAAGGAAGGCTTAAGTACCTTTTGTGGGCCACCTCTCTATCATGTATAGCACGAGAACAAGCTGTGTTAAACCAAGGTTTAGAAGGTTTAGGACGAGAAAAAGAGTGAGGAATGTACGCCTCCATGCCAGACACTATCACCTCTGTTATGCGCTCAGCACACAAAGACGGGTCTCTGACACGGAAGCAGTAGTCATTCCAAGGAAAATCAGCAAAATACCGCCTCAGGTCCCCCCAACTAGCAGAGGCAAAACGCCAGAGGCACCTTCGCTTAGGGGGATCCTGAGGAGGGATTGGAGTGATAGGACAAGATAAAGATATGAGATTGTGATCGGAGGAGCCCAACGGAGAAGAAAGGGTGACAGCATAAGCAGAAGGATTAGAGGTCAGGAAAAGGTCAAGAATGTTGGGCGTATCTCCAAGACGGTCAGGAATACGAGTAGGGTGTTGCACCAATTGCTCTAGGTCATGGAGGATAGCAAAGTTGTAGGCTAGTTCACCAGGATGGTCAGTGAAGGGAGAGGAAAGCCAAAGCTGGTGGTGAACATTGAAGTCTCCAAGAATGGAGATCTCTGCAAAAGGGAAGAGGGTCAGAATGTGCTCCACTTTGGAAGTTAAGTAGTCAAAGAATTTCTTATAGTCAGAGGAGTTAGGAGAGAGGTATACAGCACAGATAAATTTAGTATGAGAATGACTCTGTAGTCGTAGCCAGATGGTGGAAAACTCGGAAGATTCAAGAGCGTGGGCACGAGAGCAGGTTAAGTCATTGCGCACATAAACGCAGCATCCAGCTTTGGATCGAAAATGAGGATAGAGAAAGTAGGAGGGAACAGAAAAGGGGCTACTGTCAGTTGCCTCAGACACCTGAGTTTCAGTGAGGAAAAGAAGATGAGGTTTAGAAGAGGAGAGGTGGTGTTCTACAGATTGAAAATTAGATCTTAGACCGCGAATGTTGCAGAAGTTAATGAAGAAAAAGTTGAGGGGGGTGTCAAGACACTTAGGGTCGTCGACGGAAAGGCAGTCCGACCTGGGGACATTTATGGTCCCCTCCCCAGATGGGGACTCCGAGGCTGGTGTAGGAGTCGCCATGATTTTAAAATTTTTGGAGTGAAGGGTGTGTGTGTTATTAGGTGCTTGTAGTTTTGTGTGGAGGAAGAGAGTTGTCTTTAGAGGGCAGGCTGTGACTACCCCCTTGTGTTGTGAGACACAAAGGGAAACGTTCAGTGAGGTCACAGCTGGGTTTAATGATAAGTTCACAGCACCCCCTGAACAGTGCTTTAGACCTCACTGGGAGTAATTATCGTTTCGGCAGGTGTCTACTGCCACCACCTATGTGGTGGTGGCCTATGTGGTGGTGGCCTGCTTCCCGATTGCCAATCAGAGCGTTCTATTTTTCCGTTTTCTTTCTTACTCTTCGTAAAGCTCACGTATCCTTCATCTGTCCTTACTTCTTGCCTCACAGTGTATTGGTAAGTGTCTTCTACTGCTAATATAACCGTGATTCTATTATTTTGTATCATTACAAGTAGTATTGCGAGAGTGGCTCTGTTCTTAGTGACAATTACCTCAGCACACCCTCCACCAATCAGCGCCAAGTATTCAAGTCACGTGATACTCTCTCCTCGCCGTCTCCTCAGCCATTCGCCCTGCGCCCGCTGACGTGACGGGTGGAGCTCCGGTTTGTTACGGCGGTGAAGTGGTGTTGCGTCTGTCCTCGGCGGGCATGTTGTGGTGGACTACAGTGTGGAGGGAGAGGTGGATGTGAATATGGCTGGCCTGTTGGTGGATAGGGAGGAGTGGATAGTGGAAGAGAGGGATCACCTGAAGATCCGCCACCCCACAGGGATCACCTGAAGATCCGCCACCCCAGATTGTCTCACCTGAAGATCCGCCACCCCAGACTCTCTCACTTGGTTAGGTTAGGTTAGGTTAGGTTAGGTTAGGTTAGGTTAGCCTAACATTACCTAACCTAACCTAACCTAAGCTAACAACATGAACGCATTAAAAAACTGAATGGATATAAAAAATGCAGAAAAAAGTTTACTTCATTAAAAGTATGGGATCACCTGAAGATCCGCCACCCCAGATTGTCTCACCTGAAGATCTGCCACCCCGAGTGCGGCTGGGGTGGCGGATCTTCAGGTGATCCGAAGAGAGATGTGGAGAGTAGGAAGGTGGAGAGGGAGTGGAGGTGGGTATGGCGGACGTGACTGGGTTGAGGTGATGGTTGTGGTGGTGTTTGGTGTGTGTGTGTGTGTGTGTGTGTGGTGGTTGAGGATGGAAGTGGTTTGGATGACTAGGATGATGGCGTGACTGGCTGGTGATGGTGGTGGTGTTGCAGGGGGGGATTGGAATGGTTGTAGGGGGTGTTGGTAGTGATGGTGAACGTGACTGGCTTGTGGTAAAGGTGGTTGTGGTTCTTGAGGATGGTTGTGGTTGAGTAATAGTGGTGGGGGTAGCGGACGTAACTGTGTTGTGGTTGTTGGGTGTGGTTGAGGGTTGGGGTGGTGGTGGTAGTTGGGAGTGGTGGTGTGGTGGTGGGGGCGGTGGTGGTAGTGGTGATGGTGACGCTACAGTTGTCAGGGTTTATAGAGATGGTCGTGTGTGTGTGTGTGTGTGTGTGTACTCCTGTAATCAGCAAACTGCAGTCACTCGTTCGCTTGTTTCACCTCCCTGCTTTAGGCCTTCCTTCTCTCCCCTCCTCTCCTTCCCCGCTCCCTCGCCTGCCTGCCACCCTCTCCCCTCTCTTCCTCGCCTGCTCTCCCCTGCTCCTCGTGTCCTAGGTGAGTGTTACCTTATTTGAGTCAATATATATAATGGTTTTTATTTGAGATTGAAGCTCCACACGTAATGAAAGGTAGTAATTTGTGGTTTTGAATGCTGTTATTGGACTATTTATGTAAACTTGCCATAGAAAACTATTTATTGGGAAATGTGTGTATATTTCAAAAATTTCATCTATATAATGACCTGTGTGATGTGACGTTAGAGAGAGAGAGAGAGAGAGAGAGAGAGAGAGAGAGAGAGAGAGAGAGAGAGAGAGAGAGAGAGAGAGAGAGATTGACAGCAAATGAGGCTATATTTTAACTTTCCTGACTCTGTGATGATGAAAGTTACATGATTGAGGTTGCAGTTAAGTAAGTTGAGAAGCTGAGCAGATAAGTACAAGTACACCACCTGTCTGTCTGTCCGTCTTTGTCAGTCAGTCAGTCAGTCTGTTGATGGAGGACTGGTGGAGAGCAATCTGTGTCTGTCTGTCCGTCTTTCAATCATTCAGTCAGTCAGTCAGTCAGTCTGTCTGTCTGTTGATGGAGGACTGATGGCGAGACTAATGTGTGTTTGTCTGTCTACGTGATGCTTCCCTCCGCTATTTCATTACGTAGACAAAATACATGAACAGGAAATACTGGTTTTATTTATTAATGGACTGGTGTGGTGGTGGTGGTGGCGGCGGCGGCGGCATCAGTAGTATTCAGGTGTCATATCTGTAACGTAATAGGGAATGAAGGCAATACGTATGCGATGGCAGCTTGAAGGTAACAACTGGTGATGAAAGGTGGTGGTGGTGGTGGTGGTGGCAGGGGCTCTCTCTCTCTCTCTCTCTCTCTCTCTCTCTCTCTCTCTCTCTCTCTCTCTCTCTCTTTGCCTGAAAAGCTTACGCTTAAAAAAAGGCTAGCCATAATAAAAAAATTATGGAATATAAATATACAATGTATGTAATGGCTATAAATAAATGTTCAAATGTTCTCTCTCTCTCTCTCTCTCTCTCTCTCTCTCTGCAGACGAGTGGAGTTGTGTTGTTCAGTCAGTTTTTCTAATGTGTGTGAAGTGGTTGGCATGGGTGGCAGGGGC
>NW_026973758.1:55000-65000 GCF_035594125.1 Scylla paramamosain
TTGATGCAAAAAATGTCCGCGCCTGACGTTGTTAACACACACGACACACACTTCCCTTGAGAAAAGATAGTATGAATGTCTTCACGAGTGTCCTACTGTTTCATTTTAGAGCCCCTCCTCTTGATGACGACACGCACACTGTCAGCTACACTTTGCAGCGTCTCTCTCTTAAATTTTCCCCAATATCTTTGTATCTCCATTTCAGATGAATTGTTCTCTTTCCAAGGGTTGAGGAGAACATGGTCGTGGTTCAAGTGAAGCCACTACAGCCACTGCCTGACAAGTCTTCCACACTGGTGAGTGTTGTTCAAGCATGTCTTAGTATTGCTAATTCCTTATTTCCCAGAATATCTACCACTATATAGTGGAAATGCCTTACCAACACAAATAACGTCAAGCAAAAATAGACTCTACACTAAGTGATGAAAAACGTAGCATCATCCGCTGCACCAAACAATACAGCAGCGAAGTGACACTGCCAGGACTTGAACCAACACCTGCCTGCCTCACTGACACCTGCCGTGGTGCCAGGGAGTGCCGAGGCCCGTGCTGCCACCACGCTGAGAGAGGGAGAAAGAGAAGAGCATCAGAGAGGGATGACCGTGGCAGGAAGGATGGTGTGTTAGGTGACTGGTTCAGACAGTGACAGTGGACAGAAGAAATGCTGGAGAAAGATTAGACCACAGGTGGTTCATGTTGTACTAGTTCAAGGTTTGGCAGAAAACATTTTTTTCTAGATAGACAGTGGCAGCAAACACACAAGGGAGGATGGTGTGGTGGACAAGAGGATGCAGGGAGACGGCAGACAGAATGGAAGCTACAGATGAAAGAAGAGCAGGTCAAGCCATGGCAGCAGACAGACAGACAGAGACAGATTGGATCAGAAAGTATTATTATTTAGTGAGGTAAGGAACTGTACAGCCCTTCACAGTGCTGACTACTTGATAGCAGAGGTGGTTCATGTTGGTTCAGTATTTCAGGATTTGGTTTGAAGCTGTTACGTGAAAAGAACAGTCTGAGGAACGAGAGGTTGTATTGTCACTCGTCAACAAAGTGGCAGAGTATTATTATAACATTTAGAGCCAAAGCAGTACCAGCTGCCTCAGTGTGTCATGTCCATTGTATACTGACAGTCTTGTCTACGCTAGTGGAGGAGAGAGAGGAACAAACCTTGAATCGTCCAAGGTAGAGTTTGTAGCAAAGGATTGAGCAAAGAGTTCAGCTTTAGAGATAGATGTGATAGCAGTGGTGCCATCTGGTTGAAATAAAGGAGGGAAAGAAGAATCAAAGTTATTATAGATGTTTTTTGGGTTAAGTGGCAGAAGTCACGGGGGCACTTAGATCTTGAAAGGTTTTGACACTATTAATGAAGGAGTTTTTGGCTAGTTGGAGAACAGACTTGGCATGGTTCCGGGCAGAAATGTAAAGTGCATGAGATTCTGGTGATGGAAGGCTTAAGCACCTTTGGTGGGACACATCTCTCTCATGTATAGCACGAGAACAAGCTATGTTAAACCAAGTTTTGGAGGTTTAGGTCGAGAAAAAGAGTGAGGAATGTACGCCTCCATGCCAGACACTATCACCTCTTATGCACTCGGCACACAGGGCGGTCTCCGTCACGGACGCAGTAGTCATTCCAAGGAAAATCAGCAAAATACCTCCTCAGGTTCCCCCAACTAGCATAGCCAACACGCCAGAGGCACCTTCGCTTAGGGGATCCTGAGGAGGGATTGGAGTGATAGGACAAGATACAGATACTAGATGTGATCGGAGAGCCCAACAGAGAAGAGAGGGTAACAGAATAAGCAGAAGGATTAGAGGTCAGGAAAAGGTCAAGAATGTTGGGCATATCTCTAAGACGGTCAGGAATACGATTAGAGTGTTGCACCAATTGCTCTAGGTCATGGAGGATAGCAAATTTAAAGGTTAGTTCACCAGGATGGTCAGTGAAGGGAGAGGAAAGCCAAAGCTGGTGGTGAACATTGAAGTCTCCAAGAATGGAGATCCCTGCAAAAGGGAAGAGAGTTAGAATGTGCTCCACTTTGGAAGTTAAGTAGTCAAAGAATTTCTTACAGTCAGAGGAGTTAGGTGAAAGGTATACAACACAGATAAATTTAGTATGAAAGGGACTCTGTTGTCGTAGCCAGGTGGTGGAAAACCCGAAAGATTCAAGAGCGTGGGCACGAAAGCAGGTTAATTTCATTGCGCACATAAACACAACATCCAGCTTTGGATAGAGAAAGTAAGAGGAAACTGAAAAGGGGCTACTGTCAGTTGCCTCAGACACCAGGGTTTCAGTGAGGAAAGGATGATGAAGCTTAATAGAGGAGAGGCAGTGTTCTGCAACATTCGCGTTCAATCTGTAGAAGTTTAAGAAGAAAAACTGAGAGGGGTGTCAAGACATTTAGGGTCGTTACCAGATGGGGACTCCGAGGCTGGTATAGGAGTGTGTGTGTAATAATTAGGTGGTTGTAGTTGTTTTGTGTGCAGGAAGAGAGGTATCTCCATGACCATAACGTTTGGTACGAGTGAAAACATCCTTTGGTTTCCACAGATATTTACCACATACTTACACACTAGTAACAATTTCCACCAGTAGCACCAGAAGCAGTCTTCCTCACACGAACCGTTTCATTGCCGGGACTTGAAGGCTGCTGAAGCAATGCGGCGGAGGTCACGCCCCTTAAAGTATTTATACTTACTGTCAACACCATAACTAAAGCAAACACTTTAGTGCAGGTAGTTAAATAAGTGCAATCATTGTTCCAGATTCCTAAATTCACAAAGTACATAAACTCATTGAAAGTTTTTAGTGCAGGTAATTAAAGTTTTAGTGAAATAATTGTTCCTATTCCTAATGTTGTGTGGTGCATTACCTCAGACAGGCCCACTGGAAGCTGTCAGTCTGCTGCGGCACGTGGCAAGAACCAAGTGTTGAGGAGCACACGTTGTCCCTTCACCAGTCAGCAGGTTACAAAAAACAATGCAGTATTTTGTTGAGTAATCAAAGTAATGAAATGTAAATGATAAAATGTCAGTACTGATTCAGTGTCACACTCCACCATGGCAAAGACTGCCGGCTGAGTAATATTCAAGTTGTATTAGTGAGACTCTACTCAATGTTAATTAAGGCAGGTGGAAGAAAATAGTAAAAAATGTATCATAGTACAAGAAAATGACACTTCAAAGTGTAAACACATCTTTAACAAGTAGACTTGAATGGTCATTAAGTAGTACAGCAGACCCTTCCTACAGTAAATTCACTATTATTTGTTGACTGGCCTTATTGTCTCATTATTTTACTTTGCTTATTATTCTGTTTTGTTTTCTCATTAATACTTGAGTGCCTTCATTTTATCTCTATTATTGTGACTTTGTCTCTCATTATGTTGCTTATGTTGTCTACTCTCATTATCTGACAGACTGCTCGCCTTCACAGGTCTGGGCGGCTCGGAAGTCTCACTACAAACTGGAGATCCATTCTCTTGGACACAGCTGGAGTCGGACACAAGATTCAAGAGGGAGTCATTTTAACGAGAGCTTCAGGCAGAAAATTCGAGTGGATTTTCATTTCTAAAAATATCTTATTTTTTGGGGGGGATATTTTGAATCCTTCTTTGTGGAAAAATAACTCCAGATATTATGATTCTAGCTGGAAGTTGACCTGAGCAATGTAGGGTTTGCTGCTGTGAGATTATCACCAAGGCACAAGTGTCCGGGATTTAAAGATGATGGAAATGTGTCCTGTGTGCTGCTGTGCTGGGAAGAGGAGAGGAGCAGCAGCAGTGGTGGGGCTCTGCTGCTGCTGTCACTAGTGCAGCTGCCTTCCCTCAACATACTGTGTCTTCTCTCACCTGCAATGAACAACTATGAACAATACTTTTGCGATGAAGAACAGTGAATAACACCTCTCCCCATATGATTGCAAGTCTCTCTCTCTCTCTCTCTCTCTCTCTCTCTCTCTCTCTCTCTCTCTCTCTCTCTCTCTCTCTCTCTCTCTCTCCACAGTCCTACAGTATGTCCCCCACAGTATGTTTACAAACCCACAGTGACTCCCCACAGCCCCTCACCAACACCCTCACCAACAATTGTCTCCACACACACACACACACACACACACACACACACACACACACACACCATTACATACACAAATGTTGCAATCTTGTACACACACACACACACACACACACACACACACACACACACACACACACACACACACACCATTACATACACAAATGTTGCAATCTTGTACACACACACACACACACACACACACACACACACACACACACACACACACACACACACACACACACACCATTACATACACAAATGTTGCAATCTTGTACAGTGTCTACAATAAAGAATGAAACCAAAATCGACAAGCCTAATTTTCTTGCGGCCTGCGTGAATGTAGTGAGGCTCACAATGTGTGTGTACAAGTGAAGAGTATATTAGATGCATGATTAAAAAATATGAGGCTTACACAAAAATACAGGACACAACTTGATGAGTATGGTGAGTCAAGTGTGAGTGTCAAATGTGAGTCAAAATGCTCAACTTTGAATTAACCTACAACAAAAAGTGACTAAATAAACACACTATGAAAAAATATAATCTCATCAATAAACACTGAAAAAAATTATATACACCAACACAAAATAAATAAATAAATGAAGACTAAGTAAAGCAAATTAATCTGAACGCCAATACACAAACCAACATAGTCGTATATTTTTAAATACTATGGTGAAAGATAATGAAGCTTAAATATTGAAAGAGAGAGAGAGAGAGAAATTTTATGTGGTCTTCTTAAATCAATCTCTCTCTCTCTCTCTCTCTCTCTCTCTCTCTCTCTCTCTCTCTCTCTCATACACAAACAAATAATAAAAAATAAATAAATAAGTAAACAAACAAAATACAAACAAATAATAATAATAGCCATCCACAAACCAATCCAGTGCATCCACACCAAGCCACACCAAGCCATCCCTATCCAGCCAATCACGAGCCAGCAGCACACACACACACACACAAACACACACATACACACAGAGGATTGGGAGAAAGGGGAAATAGTGAAAAAGGAAAAGGAAAAAATAATGAAAAAAGGGATGAGGGAGAGAATAAGAGAAAATATGGCGAAACAAGAGGAAAATGGGGAAAAATAAAGGAAAAAATACGAATAAAGACAAAAGGAAAAATGAAGAAGAGGGAAAAAAGGGGAAAATGGAGTGAGGAGGGGAACACTTAGGGAAAACAAACCAAACAATAGGGCATTACATTGTGATTAGGTGCAGCAGGGATGGATCATGAGGATTAGAGAGAGAGAGAGAGAGAGAGAGAGAGAGAGAGAGAGAGAGAGAGAGAGAGAGAGATCTGGTCAGGAATTTAATTTTGTGTTAGTGGTTGACGCCATTTTCTCTCTCTCTCTCTCTCTCTCTCTCTCTCTCTCTCTCTCTCTCTCTCTCTCTCTCTCTCCTTACAACAGTTTTCTCTTTCTGCTTACTATCGCTCTTATCTTTCGTTGAGAGAGAGAGAGAGAGAGAGAGAGAGAGAGAGAGAGAGAGAGAGAGAGAGAGAGAGAGAGGAAAACATATTACACACACACACACACACACACACACACACACACACACACACACTTTTCACAGGCAAGTTAACAACTTTAATAAAAAAAAATAACCCTTTTTACCTTACCTATCACAATAACCCTTTTTTACCTCCTATCCCTTCCCTTCCATATGAAACCGAATCAATAAGAAATATCACTTGCTTCTCTCCTGTAACTTATAATGAAACGCTCGAATTAATTCATAAGGTGCACAAAGGAGCTTAATTAGTGAACAGGAAAGATTAAAATGCATTGTGGGAAAAAAAAAAGGTGAAATATGAAGTGAGTTTGAGGGAAGGTGTGTGTGTGTGTGTGTGTGTGTGTGTGTGTGTGAGGCTTAAAAGGTAATGGATTTTACAAGTGAAGAATGTAAAGTATTGTATCCGAAAGCATAAGGGATTAGACGCCCTGAGTGAAGCGATTACAGGTGTCTATTGTTCCCGTGGTTGATATATTGAGACAGCTTGTCCGCCACCTTGCAATTTCTTATACAGGTTGTAACGTGAGTTTCTGCAAATACTTAAAAAGGTGAAAGAACGTGTAATTGTAAGTAGAGAATGTTCTATACACATATGCATTGTAAGGCTTTGTTTACCCGTCAGAGGAGTTGAAAATGTACGGGACTCGCGGGTGTGCTCTGTGACATGACGGACACACTGTTGCGTTGTCGCAGCCTCGGAGGTGCCACTTGGTCAAATTACGAGTGGTTTAATCTTATTTTTTTGCAGGCTGTGAAATGTTGCAGTATCTTATAACAAGACAAATGGTATAAAAAAACATGTAATTTACCGATAAGCATTACATGACAACATTATTGCGATGATTAAAAGTACTCCTGTAAAATGCTACGTGGCATCATCAAAGCAAAGGAGCAGGGGGACCGAGTCCAAGTGACCTTGAAAACTGCTGAGTGATGATGCTACGCAGCATTTTACAGGTGTACTTTTAATCACCGCAATAATGTTGTCGTGTAATGCTTATCGGTAAATGACATGCCTTTTAATACCATTTGTCTTATTATAAGATACTGTAATATTCCAAAGCCTTCAAAAAATAAGATTAAACCATTCGTAATTTGAGCAAGTGGCACCTCCGAGGCTGAGACAATGCAGCCGTCTGTACTTCACCTCACAGCTACACGCAGAGCACAGCAGCGTGTCCCATACATTTTTCAACTCCTCTGACGCACGCCGCCCACCACCAGGATCGGCGGGTCGGACATGATGCGGAAGAAGGCGCGGGAGCCGAAGTATTCATCCGCCGTCCACCGTCTCTCCGCTGAGACAGCTGCTCCTTGTGTCACAGCTGAGGAAGAGAGAGGTGAGGGTTAGGTCACTCCTGCAGGAACACGAAGGAAGAACGAACACCAATAGACATGGCCACTCGGAGGGATACAAAGGAAACACAAGAAGTAAAAGATAACGACAAGAGGTTGAAATCGATCATAAATGAAGAACAAACAGTAATAGATAAGAGCAAGGGGTTAGATCACTCACAAAGAAATACAAATGAAGAACAAACAACATATCTAACTTGTATTTTGGTTCTTCCGAGGCTGTTTGTGACAAGGCACACTGAGCAATCCTGTAAAAAGTGGATGTAGGCTGTAAAATGCAAGGATGCAGGCCCGGTGAGAGAGGGAGGGAGGGAGGGAGGCAGAAAGGAGGGAAGGAAGGAACGTGGGAGAAAAGAAAGGAATAAATAAAAACAAAGCCTCCCCCACCAAAAATAAATGGATAAATAAATAAATAAATAAAAGGAAAACGGAGAATAAAAGAAGAAAGGAAGGTATGAACAAAAGGAGAGGGAAAGGAAGAGAAGGAAAAGAAAACGGGAGAAATCAAATGAAAGAAAGGAAGGCAGGAAGGATGAAAAAAAAAAAAAAACGAAATAACGGAAAGGTAGAAAACGAAGAAAGGAAATCAAATATATACAAAAAGGAAGGAAGGAAGAAAGAGGAAGGAAAACGATGCCATAAGTAATGAGAGGGTTAAACGAAAAGAAAGAACAGACAAGACTTGAATTTTTTTTTATTTATTTATTTTTTTAGGTAGGAAGGATACTGGCCAAGGGCAACAAAAATCTAATGAAAAAAAAATGCCCACTGAAATGCCAGTCCCATAAAAGGGTCAAAGCAGTGGTCAAAAATTGGTGGATAAGTGTCTTGAAACCTCCCTCTTGAAGGAATTCAAGTCATAGGAAGGTGGAAATACAGAAGCAGGCAGGGAGTTCCAGAGTTTACCAGAGAAAGGGATAAATGATTGATTGACGAAGAATTGAATAGACGAGAGAGAGAAAAAGAGAAAAAAAGACGAGAGAGAGAGAGAGAGAGAGAGAGAGAGAGAGAGAGAGAGAGAGAGAGAGAGAGAGAGAGAGAGAGAGAGAGAGAGATAAACAAGGTCCGAGAGTGGCGAGGATGGGGGAGGCTGGAGGGTGGTGAAAGAAGGGGTACTGGAATGACTGGCAGGATTGTGACTATCTATCTTTCTGTCTATCTATGGCTGCAATGTGAAATACCGAAGCGTGAATGACATGAGTTTAAATATATGACTGAATTTTGCATGAGTAGAACGTGGAGAACATGAGCATGAATGACTGAAGAGTGGATTTATAACTGCCAAGCCAAGCTAAGCAAGCCAAGCCAAGCAAGCCAAGCCAGGCCAAGCAAGCCAGGCCAAGCAGGCCAGGCCAAGCAAGCCAGGCCAAGCAAACCAAGCCGTGAAAGGCGAGGCACGCTAAGTTAACCACACACTTTTGATGAGTTATGGAACGTGTGTGTGTGTGTGTGTGTGTGTGTGTGTGTGTGTGTGTGTGTGTGTGTGTGTGTGTGTGTGTGTGTGTGTGTGTGTGTTGTTAGTTGTTGTGTCGTCAGTTGTAAGTGTACATGAGAGAGAGAGAGAGAGAGAGAGAGAGAGAGAGAGAGAGAGAGAGAGAGAGAGAGAGAGAGAGAGTCTGACACGCCTCCACGGATCAGTTATAACGTAAACTTTCTCTCTCTCTCTCTCTCTCTCTCTCTCTCTCTCTCTCTCTCTCTCTCTCTCTCTCTCTCTCTCTCTCTCTCTCTCTCTCTCTCTCTCTCTCTCTCTCTCGTTTCAGGTCCGCTGCCACAAATCGCCTTAACACAAGTGGACCAAACTCTAATTGGTGCCCATCCATCCACAGTGCCAGTGTCCCGTGAGTGATGGATGGCTGGAAGGTTCCTGACTGCACTCACCAAACCCTAACCAAACTCCAAAACACACACAAACCTTCCGTCACCCTCACCTAACCCTTTGTCCTGAAACATCTTAAACCATCCCAAAAATGTTTCTCATCTAATCCCAAACCAAAAAATATCCACTAATTTGCCTCGCCAAATTGCAAAACGGTCCAAAGAAACCGTCCTTCAATGAACTACGAAGGGCCTTCCCTCAGCTTAACCCTCGGTCCCAAACCATCCATTAGCTTCCCCTCATCAAATTCTAAACCATTCCCAAACCTATCATAATAAAAAACCTGATCAGACAAAAATCTTCCGGCTCCCAACCATCAAGCCATAAATGAACCTTCCCTGTAAACTCAAAGCGTCCATAAACCCTCCCAGTTCAATCTCAAACCATCCAAAAATCTTCACTCATCCCAAAACTGAAACCATACATACAAATCTACAATATTAACACAAAACACAACTATTACCCCTCACTTTCCCTCTCACCTCAATGCAATTACCCGCAGTACCACTACTGGCCTGATATAAACACATAAATTTTCACCTATTAAATCCGACAAAAAATCAGACTTTCACCTACAACATTAATATTAAAAAACAGCTAATACTCCCACTTTTCCTGTCACTTCAGTGCAATTTCCCCGCAGTTCCACTAATGACCTCAAAACAGACTTACCACTGGTCAGCCCAAAATCAAACCAGGCGGGACCACCAAAAATAAATTAAGTGCGCATCCCTGAAACAATCACTCGTAAAACCCCACAAGCCTGCAAAGTGGATTAAAAAAAAAAAAAAAAAAAAAAACCCTGCCGCGAGTTTTGGTCCACACAACACCGGGAGGCGGCGGGAAGCACAAGGGCCGGGAGGAGAGGACGAGAAGAGGAAACACTGGCAGGATTGCCTCGGTGGTGTGTGTGTGTGTGTGTCTGTCTGTCTGTGTGTGTGTGTGTGTGTGTCTGTCTGTCTGTCTGTCTGTCTGTGTGTGTGTGTGTGTGTGTGTGTGTGTGTGTGTGTGTGTGTAAGTTCGTAATGTACTGATTTTTTATATCAAATTATCGTTTTTTTTTTCCTTGCATGTTGGTGCACACAACACTTACTGCTTCAGGTAATGACAACATGCAAAGCAATGAGAGTAACATAAAGAACTTAAGAAAATTAGGGAAGGTACACAA
>NW_026973758.1:75000-147500 GCF_035594125.1 Scylla paramamosain
GTGGCTCAGATTTCTATCCAGAGGAACTGAAGTAGAAGAGAAAATGTTTGCCTAAGACTCCCTAGCTTGTAAAGACACGCTCTGGGATGAATCTGCCGCTACACATTAACAAAACACATCCCTTTCTATTCCATGAAACGAAGCCTTCACCTTGAACGTGGCTCAGATTATTGTCCTCAAAAGTTTGGCGAGAGAAAAATGAAATATTTCCTTAAAGACTAATAAAACTTTTCATAATGAACATGGTTTAAAATCTGCCCAGAACAATTCTGAAAAAAAAAAAAAACTTAAAATCTACATCAGAGAAGGATCTGCACTGCCACATTACAAGGCACAGATAAGGAATTCTAATACTCCCTTAGTTTTCTGGAACGTGGTTTGAAATAGTCATGAAGAATTAAGAAAAGGAGAATACATCACTTAAACTCACTAACTTACATAACAAAAGGAATCACATTAGTATAACAAAACCCACAAATAAGTCATGTACTCGTTGGTCGTCACTTTTCAAGGAAGTGGTTGAGATTCTGTCGTGATGAAATAAAAAGACCAAAAGACCAACGATAAACAACTGACTCTTCCCGCCTCACACTCCAGGCACGTGGTGAAATTCTGTCTTAAAGACCTTACAAAAACAATACTTAAGTTACACACCACAAGGAATCGTATTACAAAAACAAAAGCTTCAGGTAAAGAGAACTCCTCTCCCTCACTTTTATGAACCATGCCTCAAATTCCATCGAAAAAAAAAGAGATAAATAAATAAATAAATAAATAAATACAATATATATATATATATATATATATATATATATATATATATATATATATATATATATATATATATATATATATATATATATATATATATATATATATAACGAAAAAACTGAACTTAAGACTTCCTAGAGGACGTAAGAGAAGGAATCACATTAGTAGAAAAAAGGGTAAAGATTATGAAGGCTCCTTTCCTCACTTTTGTGAACGTAATTAAAACCTCTTCTAAAAACTCAGAACACAAGAAAATATCAGCTTAAGACACACATACCAGATGGAATCGTATTAATAAGCCAAAGTAAAAAAAAATATGTACTGAAGACTATTAACGTTACATCGCAGAACAAATCATATCACCAGAACAAAGTTTAAAGGTAAAGAAGACACAGGCCTCCCCACTCTGAAGAACGTGTTTGAAATTTCTCCCTTGAAGAATTACAAAAACGAGAAAATGTCAGTTTGAGATTATCGAACCTAGGAAACAGGAGGAATCGTAGGAGTAGAACAAAGGACAGAGAAAAATCATCTCACTTTCCAAGAACATGTTTGAGATTTATGTCGTAAAGAACTTTAAAAGTGAGAAAAAATATTTCGTGGAAAGCACTAAAGTTACGGCAGAAGGAATGGTATCAGTACAACAAAGGTTAGGGATACAGACTATTCATCCCTCCTCACTGTTAAGGAACGTGGCTAAGATTATGTGCTGAAGAATATAAAAAGTGAAAATAAATATCTATTAAACATTACTATATTTACATAGCACAGGGATTCGTATTAATGGAACAAAAACTGAAGGTAAAGAATTGACTCGTATTTCCTCTTTCCAGAAAGAAATGTTTTATAATTGTGTAGAATTAAGACACAAGAAAATATCAACTTAACACTTCCCAACCCACGAAGCAGAATGAATATTAACAGTAGAACAAAGGCTATAGAAAAAGAAGACTCTGCCCTCAGTTTCCTGCGACCTGCGTGGAGTCCTGCCGTGGAGAGCTTAGAAAACGACGACTGTAAGTGGGAGGGAAATCTTTACTGGATTACATATTTTTTTTATTGTTCTTTTTTTATTAGTATTATCATTTAAGAGCTCGTGCCAAGGACAACAAAAACTACAATGTTCCTTGAAGACTGTGAGTGAGAGGGAAGAGGTTCACTTTATTTTTGTATTCATGCAATAAAAAAAAAAAAAAACTCATTCAAGACGCCAGAGTGTGGGAGTCCATAGGCAAGTCCAACAATTTAAACCGAATGTGAAGCAAAAGGCTTTATTTTCATGAGGTTCTCTGGTCTATTCCAGTTCGTTTCGTCTCCTCATGAAGGGCGTTGGCAAACATTTCTTCCTCTCACTTTCTTAACACTAGGTGGACACTTTATTGGAAGTTACTAATTTTCCCGCACGATAGTATTCATCATCGAAGCGCCCCCGCGATGCAGTGACCAGCGCCTCACTGCATCAATGATTCTAACTGAGTCATGACGCCGCAACATCCAGGTGAAGATGACGAAAAAAGGAGGTTTCCACGATCGAACGTGAACCTTCAGACTGCCACACAAACCACATACCACAGAGCCTACCAGAGAGAGAGAGAGAGAGAGAGAGAGAGAGAGAGAGAGAGAGAGAGAGAGAGAGAGAGAGAGAGAAATGAGAAGTTACATAGGTAGATAAGACAGATATATGAATAGATGGATGAAATTAGACAAACAGATGCAGATAGATAGATAGAATGATAGATAGATAGATAGATAGATAGATAGATAGATAGATAGATAGATAGATAGATAGATAGATAGACTGATGCAGAGAAAGAAAGACACATAGATAGACAGACAAAACAAAACTGAGGTAAATAGAAAAAAAAATGACATTGATGTATCGGCACAAAGACAAATCAACAGATAGACAAACAGACAGACAGACAACCAGCTAACATCCGCTAACCTAATCCCACCCCAAGTATAACTGAGATGCCTGATATTCACTTTAAAATAAGTCAATGTAAATACCTAAAGGCCAATACTAATGCTGCTTCCTGGCCGCCTCGTGGACACACACACACACACACTCACACATACACACACACACGGTAATGACTTGTGCAATTACGGGGCGTGCGGGGGTCGTTACTGCTAAAGCTGAGGCTAGAAAGACAGGGTTGTGGAGGTTAGACTGAGGTGGTGAGGCTAGGGAAGGCTGGGAAGGTGAGGCTGGGGAGGCGAAGCTAGGAACAGGAAGCTGGAAAGATGGCGCTGGGGAGGTGAGACTAGGGGAGGTAAGGCTGGGGGCAGGCTAGGTTGGGGTGGGGCTGGTGGGGGTAAAGATAAACCCATGGCAACAAGGTAATTCACTCTCAATTTAATGAGATGAACAGTGATTCTAGTAACGAGTGTTGATTCACCTCAGCTCTCTCACTCTTGACTCCTCACATGATTCCTCGTATAGATGAGTTGATGATGAAGCGGAGTGAGTTGATGTGGTGGAGGTGAAGGATGAGGTGATGAGGGAAAGGCAGTTGATGATGGTTATGAAAGTGATGGAGGAACAAACAGCGACAAGGATGTGGAAGATAATATTGGAGTGGTAGAAGGTGGAACGGCAGAGGATGTGCTGGTGATCAGAAAGACAACAATGGTTAATGTTTGCGATGATTCCTGATTGCAGACTTTACGGTAAATATTCAAGAAACAAGTGTAATATACCGGGGAATGTTGTGACAGCGGCGGGATGCGTGGTGAGGGAGCAGAGACGCCTAGACAGTAGGCGCACCGCGCACTCCCGCCAACACTCAAGCTTATTTTCGTGTCCCTCAGCCTTACAACCTCCCATTTCAAGCACCATTCCTTTAGATTCATGGCACTAGAAACACTTACGTCCTAGATAAACATGTGAAATACAAAAAAAAAAAAAAAAATGATAACTATGCAAAATTAAGAAAATGTTAGTTATTAATCATCTGGCAACTGTGATTCCTCAACCGCTTGCTTCCTACTAGCCTAGCGAGGAACGACACACCAGTTTCACTAGCAGTACATGTCCAAATACACTTATTACCAAGTTAACATACCTGCTGACCACAGAGGACAAGCTTTGGTAGTCTTGGTTCACCTAAAGCCCAAATAAGCGTCCAAGAAAACACAGAAGACTCACACGTACACCACAACGAAGCTGACGCCACTGACCACTGACTGGATGACTGAAATGAGTCGCGTAGCTTCTCTTCCTTGTCTCGAAGCCACTCGGGACTTCGGCGGCACTGTCAAATATAAAAGAACACGGTAAAATGTAAAGAATGCTTTAAAAGTTTGAAAATATGTATGAATAATGCATTTCGGTACAATATTAGTAACATTCTACACTACAACTGCATTTTTTCATAATCAGGCAATTTTTTATAACCTTTTCATATTGCAATGGATTCAGTTTCTGCTTGTAAGAAGGAAGAGCGAGAGTACAGAACAAGGTTAGTGAACTGAGCCTGGAGGGCCCGAAGACCCTTTGCAACATCATATAACTGAACACTGGCCAGTAACACGAAATACCGAGGCCACAGTTCGGATTTGGTGTTCTGTAAGTACTTTCCCTACGCATTTCACACAGAGAGGACAATAATGGGGGTCTTGAAGAGTGTGTGCATAATGGTGATGCTGTAGCTAACGTCATGCATTACCATTAAAAAAAAAAAAAAAAAAGCCAAAATTAATCATCATTGCTCCCTTGAGAGAGAACCATTTTATTTCAGTAACCCGCGGTGGTTTTACTGAGTAAACATCAAACTACCTACACTTGGGAAGCTTGACAAAACGTTGTCCCCATTCTGGTGAGCATTGTGTTATGTTATTGGCCGAGTTTACCTTGAAAAGGAACACGTTTTCTTAGTGTCCTCCGTGTTCCGTTTACCTGCCTTTCGGACATTGTCCTTATTTTTGGTTATAAGTTAGTGTAAGGCTTATTTACTCATTTTATATCACGTAGTATTATTCCCTTCATAATTTAAGTTCTCTATATCTTTGTATGTATAAGGGAGGAAGTATAATTGAGGTGAAAATATGTTGAAACGAGGGGAGCTTGAGTGGGCAACAACACATTCCACGGAGGGGAAGGCAGAGAGCCTTGGGTCGTGAGGTAGAATGGAAGGGAGGCGTCTCTCAAGAGGAATTTAGGGATGGATTGGTGATGGACTGAGTGTGTGGAGGTATTAGTAATGTAGCGGTATAACCTTGATATCCAGGATCAGGTTAGTGAGTCTTTTGTGGTACCAAGAGCTCTTGTCCGCTGAAATTCGGCTCGGTGACGCTGTTTAAGGGGGTCATAGGTCAAACTGGCATCAATTTTGTGAATGGAAGCCGTGGTGTTGACCTTGAAAGCTGGTGTTGTGGTGTACTGGTGATTTTGGGGATGGTGTTATGGTGTTATGGGTAATCTTTGGTGATGATGGCGATCTCCTGTGAGGCTTGAGGAGGTAAAATACGGGAATTATTGTCTGGGGACGCGGTAATGGCGTCTGAGTAAATTCCTGCGGCTGAGGGAAATATTTCAGTGACTGGCGGAGGTGTAAACGGGTTCTGGTGTTGTGTGAAGTGACGAGAACGTCATGTAATAACGTGTACTACCTCATGTTGTTTGTGAATTATCATTAGTATTAATATATGTGCTTGTAACATAGAATAATCGTGTTTTCTACTCCCTCAACATTGATCTGGTATTAGAGGTAATTCCAGGTGTGCTGAGTCAAGGTAAAGGTGGAGTAAGAGATAATTCTGGCGATTTCGGATAGGTCTGGTAGGCACTCGAAGCCTTTAAAAATCCAGACCTTTAAAACTTTCCGGGATCAGTGTAACGTCCACTTTCTTGGAAAGATAACCGGGATCGTACGATCGTAAGTAAGTAGAGATCGTAACAATTGTTTGAACAATGATAGTGTAAATCTTTGGGAAGTTTTACTAAATATTCAGTGCCCATTTATGTGAGTATTGCTTGAAAGATTATAGTGTAAATCTCAGGATGAAGACAAGCAGACCCAAGACCTTAGAGACAGGAACCCACACCAGAAAAAAAAAAAAAAAAAAAAAAATATATATATATATATATATATATATATATATATATATATATATATATATATATATATATATATATATATATATATATAAAATAAATAAATAAATAAATAAAGTAAATGAATGAATAAATAAATAAATAAATATATAACTAAATAAATGAATAAATAAAAAGACAAAGAATCTTCATACTCATCCTTCATAACTTTCCAGTCGCTTCGTTCCAGTCTCCCACACTCCTCCTCGCGTCGTCTGGCTGAAATGAATGGAGGTGAAGGACGAGAGTTTGTGTCCTGTGGAGCGTGTCTGGTGTGCTCAGTTTCCCTGACTTTTAAGCAAGTATTGGATTATTCTGACACTCACACCGGATACTCACCTATTTACGTCCCCCGGGTCATCACGTTACGACCCAGAAAGGTTCCGCTGCGTCTGGTGGCCACGGGTCCTCTACTGACCAGCGCGATGGGGCCACTGAGTGCTGGATGGTTCTGTCTATATATTACTTAGATGCGTTTGTACTGCAGTCACTTGTATAATGTAGCCTAAAGAGGACAAAATTAGCCTCTTATTCTCTCTTCCTCTGTTTCAAGGCAGGAAAAGTCCCTTCACTCAAAAATGTCAAAATTATCATGGCGACTCCTACACCAGCCTCGGAGTCCCCATCTGAAAAGGGGACCATAAATGTCCCCAGGTCGAACTGCCTTTCTGTCGACGACCCTAAGTGTCTTGACAGCCCCCTCAACTTTTTCTTCATTAACTTCTGCAACATTAGCGGTCTAAGATCTAATTTTCAATCTGTAGAACACCACCTCTCCTCTTCTAAACCTCATCTTCTTTTCCTCACTGAAACTCAGGTGTCTGAGGCAACTGACAGTAGCCCCTTTTCTGTTCCCTCCTACTTTCTTTAACCTCATTTTCGATCCAAACCTGGATGCTGCGTTTATGTGCGCAATGACTTAACCTGCTCTCGTGCCCACGCTCTTGAATCTTCCGAGTTTTCCATCATCTGGCTATGACTAGAGTCACTCTCATACTAAATTTATCTGTGCTGTATACCTCTCATCTAACTCCTCTGACTATAAGAAATCCTTTGACTACTTAACTTCCAAAACCTAAAAACTTATTTACGTTCTAACTTATTTTCATTTTCTCTAATATAATTACATATATATATATATATATATATATATATATATATATATATATATATATATATATATATATATATATATATATATATATATATATATATATTAATCCTTAAGTGGGAAGAATGTTATCATTTTTATATTATTCGCTGGCCAGTCTCCTCATCGCCGAACATGGAGAAAAATCAACAAGAGATACGTAGATGTTGGTGATTGTCTTCCTTCTGTTAAATGATCGACATGAAACACTAAGCATACAAACAAGAACAAAGCGTCACACACCAATAACTGAAAATGACTAATGAAATGACATTGTAACAGATTTTTTTTACCTGTGTGTGTGTGTGTGTGTGTGTGTGTGTGTGTGTGTGTGTGTGTGTGTGTGTGTGTGTGTGTGTGTGTGAAATGACATTGTAACAGATTTTTTTTACCTGTGTGTGTGTGTGTGTGTGTGTGTGTGTGTGTGTGTGTGTGTGTGTGTGTGTGTGTGTGTGTGTGTATATATATATATATATATATATATATATATATATATATATATATATATATATATATATATATATATATATATATATATATATATATATATATATATATATATATATATATATATATATATATATATATATATATATATATATATATATATATATATATATATATATATATATATATATATATATATATATATATATATATATATATATATATATATATATATATATATATATATATATATATATATATATATATATATATATATATATATATATATATATATATATATATATATATATATATATATATATATATATATATATATATATATATATATATATATATATATATATATATATAAGAAGAAGAGGAAGAAGAAGAACCAAAAGCACAATAACTCAGTCCAGTTCAAGCACTTCACCAATCAGCGGACGTTTTCCTGGGGCCTCGGGCGCTAGCACCAATCAGCAACCGTCTCCCTGAGTCTGCTTGCCACCTAACTCCAAGCTGATTTTCGGCTGCGACAGACGATCCCAAATACAAAGTTGATATACCTACTGGCAAAAACTCCAGCCTTCAGGTTTACCCACCCCCAGTGATCCATTGGGCACAAGGATTTCAAGAGAAACACTCCACTGATGTGTGAGAACAGCACCGAGATTTGTCCTGAGGAATACACAGACATGGAGTACAAGAGAGCAGAATCCGTGAAGGAAGTAAGAGCCGCGCGAGCCAAAGAGAGGCGTCTGGCCGCACTGCGTCGCCTGAGTGGCAAGAAAACACAGGCACGAGTAAGTACGAGTATACACCACAGACTGTGTTGCCTCAGATGACCGTCTTGCAGGTTTCTTCTTGAGTGAGAGAGTGTTGAGATGCATACACTGCGTGATTGTTGGATTGCTTGATAGATAGACTCACAAATGTATAGGTTGACTGATAGATGAACATATAGATAAATAGAAAGATACACCCAGATTGATGAGTTAAGTGATTGGTAGATGGATAGATAGACAGATAAATAGATAGGTAGATTGATAGACCGGGAGATAATTAGATAGATAAGTAGATAAACATAGATTAATTTGTTGATTGATTAATAGATAAATAGATAGATAGATAGATAGATAAATAAATAAATAAATAAATAAATAAATAAATAGATAAATAAATAAATAAATAAATATATATATATATATATATATATATATATATATATATATATATATATATATATATATATATATATATATATAGATAGATAGATAGATAGATAGATAGATAGATAGATAGATAGATAGATAGATAAGATTAAGATAGAATAAGAATGTAAGAAGATACTGACAGGTAGATACACAGACAAATACGTAGAGAAATAGATAGATTGATATATTGATTGATTAATAGAAAAATAAATAGATAGAGATAGATCTATAGATAGATAAAAAAAAACAGATACATAGATAGACAGATACACAAACGGATAGAAAGAAAACCAATAGATAAAGTAATTGATTCGCTGTCTCAGTGAATGAATATACGAATAAGTTAATGAAGGAGTAGATTGACAGAGTGACTGACTGGACAGCTGACTGACTGATAGACTAACAGACAAACTCAGTGACATATTGAGATAGATGGTTCATCACCACATGTAAGTTTATATGAATACATGTCTTACTCTTTCTTAACATTTGCTGTTGTCTGGCTGCCCTACAGAAAGTAGTGACAGAGGGACGGAACACTGAGTCCTTGAAGGGGCCGGAACAAAATCAGTCCTTCAAATACAGCGCACCTCAGACATGTGACTCTGAGAACGAGGATGAGGAACACATTGAAATTTCTAAGATTGACTGGGTAACGGAGTGGCTGGACAAACATTGCTTCTTTGATGAGCAGGCCTGGGGCGCCGTCATGGCCGGTGTTGAGGCCACGCCAGAGGAGATGAAAAACGAACTCCAGGACAAACCCAACCCTCCTGTCGGTAACTTTAAATTGGATAGTAGCGAATACACTTCACTAGACAACACCTGCCCCAAGAAATTTCTCGCCGCCCTCACGCGCCTTAATCACTTGCAAAAGTCACACGATGATATCCTGGCACAGCTGACCTTCCCCAACAAAATGGTGGTGCAACATGTGACATACATCGTCAAGGCCTTCCTGAGACGCATGTACTTTAGAATGAAGGGCAAGAGCCAAGAGAAACAGGAGGCCGTCATGCGCAAGATGCACTACGCCATGCAGGGCATCGTGCATCGCTACTTCAAGCGGGGCATGGATAAGAAAGTCTATTTACACAAAGCAGCGGAGAAGGACGAGTTTGAAAACTGGAGTGATGATGAGGATGACGAGGAAGGTCGAGGCGATGACGAACAGATGGAAGAAGGAAGCGTTAATGAAACAAAAGACGAACAATGTGACGAAGTTCAGGAAAACGAAGAGAACCGGTCAAATAATGAAGACGAAATCCAAAAATGTAAGACAGCAATTGAAGAGATAAAGATGGCGAAGAAGTTTGTGAGTAGCGCTGTCACGCTTCACGCACAGGCCCCAGAGACTCTGCTGAACACCATGGAAGCGATTTACAACGGAAAGGTGACGGTGGAGCACGTGCTCAAACACCCCCAAACTCTCACCCACCAGAATGACCTCGTGGAAGGGAGCGTGCCTGGGATGAAGGGACAAGACGGTAACTCAAGCAACAAAGAAGACGACGAGGACGAGTATTACATCCCTGACGACAAGTCACACGCCAGCCTTGAGTTCTCCGACGACGAGAGAATGCACTGCCACCTCTCTGAAGTGGAGGATGATGAGTGTGAAACGGATGACGCTTCTTGGGATGAGGAGGACGACAGTGACGCTGAGAGTGAGGCCCGCTTGAGTCCCACTGAGTATCCCTCAGATGGCGAGGAGTCCAGCTCGGTTGAAGACGGCGAGTGCGGTGGTGCCAGTGATGATAATATAACAAAGAAAAGCCAGACATCACCAGAGAAGGAGGTGGACTTCAAGCTGCTTAACAGACTAGCCGGCGAATTCAGTGACGGTAGCGAAGAGGAGGGGGACGAGAAGGCGGCGTGGAGGCGGAGTCAGGATGTGAGCCGCACTCTGTGGATGCAGGAAATGGTCTCTGACTGCCCACTCAAAGACAAGACTTACAGTCAAGAATTCCACTGCTGCCGAGCTCCTTTGTTCCCCAAGGTCAATCTTTCAACACATTCCATTCAAGAGAAGGAAGAAATTCTTGAACAGTTTATGGAAAAGAATGTCAGCAGAAACATTCGCCGCTACGTCATGAAAACAGTTTGCCGAAGGAATTTCGCGATATTCAAAAAGGTGTGACGGCGTGCCAAGGGCCTCAAGCGGTGTCCAGGCCTGCGCCTGGGCACACAGGACACTGCAGCGTGGCAGTCTTTCAAGCGGCAGAAGGCCTACCTTAACGACTTCCTCATGACGGAGAAAGAGGCCGTTCTTTACAGTTTGTCGCGGAAGCACAAAGTGTCGTGTGAAGAAATCTTCCAAGCACAGGCGACGGTAGAAATGCTCCGTAAGAAACGGCGACTCGCAGTCAAGATTGTCAAGTTCCTGGACCAGCTCCCCATCCGCCGCCTCCAGTACCTGAATGAGCACGTCCTCGCAAAGGCACAGCGGGGAAATGGAGGGGAGCCGCAAAGTCACTCAGACATGACTTCCGTGTTGCTGATTTTACAGACTGTGGCTACAATGCAAGGACAGGAGACGCCCTTTCCCTGCCACGGTCCTGTCTGCGAGAAGCTTCAAGGCTACGTGGAGAGCCTCGTTCACGATATCGACGACGAATATAAGTTCTTTTGTAAGGAAAAGGGAAATCAGGCCCGCCGCGAGGAGGTCAAAGTAAAATTGAATAACATGAGCAAAAACAAGTTGGAAAAGTACTTGTCTGTCGCGAAAGAAACTTATCAGAGCTTGACGCGCAAGTTTCTGCAGCAGAAGCACAAGTACCTTAAGAGACGCTTATCGGAGCACGAGCTTAACAGTCTGTTCCCCTTGTGCCCCAAAGATGACATAGGTCTGATGCACCTCCCTAAACACCAGAGGCTGCTACTGCTCACCCAACATAACAACAAACAACTCAAGCTCTGGCGTGATTACATTAACATGGTCAAGGAAAAGGCACGCCACACCAAGACAGTTCTGGCCAAAATGAACAGGTTCTTGTCGCGGAGTTCGGCTCAAGACATAATTTTGAAAGTTTATGACATTCAGACGCAGGAGAGTGAGTGGGCACAGAGGAGCATGGTGCTGGAAGATGAGGCAATAAGCTACTTGGAGGTGTCGCCGCAGGAGTACAAGGAGTCCACCAAGGACTCCCTCACAGGCCTCACCTGGGACATCTGGAGTGACGATGAGCAGGACAGTGATTGGACTGGATGGATGAAGCCTCAGAGGAAGGTGAAGAGGGGATAAGGAAGGAGGAGGAGATGGAACGAAAGGCTGCGGAGGGAGAAGCCAAGATAGAACCGCTGACTGTACAGAAAATATTCCGTGAGCTGCATGTACAGTATTATCCTGCAGGAAATTACATACTTAAAAATCAGCAGGATGTCCAGGAATCCTATCCAACTTCCTTCCCCTTCGAACAAAAACCCTGGGAGACTCCAGTCCACCACGCGATCCTGGATAAATTCGTAATGTATCTTAGCAACAACAAATCCCAGACTAACAGGCCGTTAAAGATCGAGTTTCGGAAAGAAATACGTCGACTCTGGCACTACAAACCTAAAGGTTTCATCAAGACCATTCGATGCTACGAGAACCTCAGCAAAACTTACAACAAGGAGCACAAGAAGACGTTACGAGCATGGACGGTCACGAAGGCTGACGAAGACCACGAACACCTAAAGCACCATGAATTCAAAGTGTCCACGGAGTGCGAAGGCGAGACTCCAGCAACACCTACGAAAGAAAAAGAGAAAATTATTTCAATGAAAAGAAAATTCCAGGTAAATGAAGACATTACTCATCAATTTCTAACTGCAGAGTCAAAGAAAATTAAACTGGATCACGATGAACACGAAACAAAGGAAATGGATACTGGAAAAAAAATCAAAAGGAAAATCAAGGAGAAGGAACAAATTACGCAAATTAATAAAAAAATCAAGAATGGCGGATATGACAAAACTATTAATACGAAGTGCACCTTAGCAGAAGACGAAAAACAAAAAAAGTCAGGGAAAAGGCGATTTCAGGAAGAATGGGATGTAATGGAACACCCAAAAGACAACTTCAAAGAAGTTCAAAATAAGAAAAAGAGGGTTTGGCGAGAAGAGAGTCACGAATTTTGAAGTGGAAAACTTTGAAAGCAGTGAGGATGTAGAAGGCTGAAGAGAATAAGCATGTGTAAACTATAAAGACAAAAGTAAAAAAAAAAAAAAGATAAGAGTAAAAAATTATATAAAAAAATAATTATTAAGAAATATCGAAAACAAATAAAGATAAGAAAAGAAAGAATGACAATAAATAAGAGAAAATATATGATTTGATGGAAAATAGAGAGATACTAGAAAAAAACAATAAGAATAACGCTTTGTTGATTGGAAAGAAATTAAATTTTGAAAAAAAATAGGCCTTAAAAAGAAATCAAGAATTTCTCAAGAAATAAAAAAAAAAAAAAACGACTTGATGGAGAAGGAGGAACAAAAGAAAAAGAACTTCAATAGTGGAAAATTAATGATTGCACAAAGCTAGAATTTTGAAATTCCCGATCTTACCTCATCGCCCCAAAAAAAGGAGAAAAATAATGAGAACAGCAACAACACAATAAGGCATCCTGGAAATAACGACCAAAATCACGAGAATAATAAGAAAAAATAATTTTGGCTAATTTTAATAAGATTTAAGAAAACAGACTAAAAAAAAAAAAAGGATCGGCAGTCAAAAATACTGAAAGCACTAAAACTTATGCCAAAACACTAAAACGAAAACATAAGTCAAGCATATGTCACACTACTAAAAGAAGGAACAAAATCATAAAAAAAAGATGTTAAAACACTAAAAAACAGATTCCACAGGAAAACAACCATTCAAAATAGTGAAAAAATGGCGGCAAAACAATGAAAAAAAAGATTCAATTGTAAAACAAGGAAATCAAAATACTAAACAAGACAAAACAGAAAAAACGTAAAAACATTAAAAAAACAGTCATAACAGTAAAAATTGGAGTTAAAACACATAAAAAAAGGAGTCAGACAATAAAAACAAGTTACTGAAAACATTAATAGAAGACTTCAAGCACTAAAAATGCACTCAAAAAAAAAAAAAAAATAGAAAATAGAAAATAGAAAAAATAAAAAAAAAATAGGCAAAACAATAAAAAGACAAAAAAAACACAAACAAGAATAAAAAAAAAAAAAAAACAATTAAAACATTAAAAAGTGGTGAAAATACGGGAAAAAATGTCAAAACACTAAAAAGAAGACAAAAATAATACAAAAAGTGTCAAAACAACTAAAAAAAAAAAAGAAATCAACTCTAAAACAAGAAATCTAAACACTAGAAAAGTAGTTGAAACACAAAAAAACACAAAAAGAAAATAAAAAACTAAAAACACTACAAAGGAGTCACAAGAGTAAATGTTGTTAAAACACTAAAAAAAAGAAAAATGGAGTAAAACACTAAAAAAAGAAAAAAAAACTGTCATAACACAAAAAAAATGTAAAAAATACTGAACAAGAAAAACAAAAGGATTCAAAACACACAAAAAAAAAAGAATTAAAACACCAAAAAAAATGGATTCAAACCATTAAAAAGAAAAAAAATGGAAACAAAACAGTACAAAAAAACAGTTAAAACACTAAAAAGAACAAACAATGGAATGAAAACAGCAGCAAAATAAAGAAATGGAGTCAAAACACTAAAAAGAAAAAAAATGGAAACAAAACCCTAAAAAAATGGAGTGAAAATACAAAAAACTAAACAAATGTAAGAAAAAAAATCTGTCAAAACACACAAAAAAACACACAAATGGAGTGAAAACACTAAAAAAAGAAAAAGACACTAAAAAGATTCAAAACACTAAAAAATGCAGAAAAAAATGGAGTCAAAACACTAGAAAAAAAAAAAACATTAAAAAGGAATCAAAACACTAAAAAATGCAGTAAAAACATAAAAAAAAGAAAAAAAAATTGTAGTCAAAACACTAGCAAAGAAAAAAAATCAAAACACTAAAAGGGAGTCAAATAAAAAAAAATAGCCAAACACTAAAAATGAATAAAAATCACAAAAAAGTCAATACACTAAAAAAGGTGTCAAAACTGAAAAAAAATATTCAAAATACTAAACAAAAAAGTCAAAATACAAAAAAAATGGAGTCAAAAGACTACAAAAAAAAAACACTAAAAGGAAAAAAAATGAAAATAAAGTACAAAAACCGAAAACACTAGAAAAAAAGTCAAACACTGGAAAAGTAGTGAAAGCACTAAAACAAAAAGAATTCCTAAAAAAAAATTTAAAAAAAGTCAAAACTGGCAGGAATAAACAAACTAAAAGTTGAAACACTAAAAAGTAAAACAAAGAAAAAAAATTGAGGCAAAACATTAAAAAAAAGAAATTCAAAACACTAAAAAAAAAAAAAAAAATTACTCAGAACACAAAAAACAAAAATGATGTGAAAACACAAAATGGAGTACAACAATAAAACAAAAAATGGAGTTCAATCAGTAAAAGAAACAGGAAGTAAGAACACTCAAAAAGAATAAAAAAAACATTGAAAAAAAACATTCAAAACACTAAAATACAAAATATGGAAAATGTCAAAAAAAGGAAAAATGGAGTCAAACCACTAAAAAAAAAAAAAAAATAAACGAAGAAAAATGAACACTAAAAAAATAGGGAAAAGTCAAAACATTCAATAAAAAGGAATTCACTACACTGAAAAAGTAAAAATGAAATCAAAACTCTAAAAAATATATATATGAAATTGAATTAAAATAATGAAAAGGAAATATAGTCAAAATAATGAAAAAAAAAAAATGGAGTCAAAACAATGAAAAATAGTTCAAAACAATAAGAAAATAAGTGAAAACACTAAAATAATAATAAAAAAAACATGGAGCTGTAACACTTAAATGTAAAATAATAAAAAAAAAATAATAGAGTAACAAAAAAAAAAAAATGAAACCAAATTTTTAAAAATGGAGACAGAACATTAAGAAAGCAAAAAAAAAAAAAAAACACTCAGTAAAATAACATTAAGCCAAACACTAAATAAATAAATAAATAAATAAATAACCGGTGTCAAAACAACATTACAAGAAAAGAAAATTACAAGTGAAAACATAAAAAAAGAAAAAAAAGTGAAAATTAAGAAAATTGAGTCAAACTTAAAAAAAATAATAATGTCAAAAGTATTTATATTAAAAGAAAAAGGAGCCAAACACTAAAAAAAAAAAATCAAGACAAGCACTAGAAAATTACAAAAAAAAAGCCAAGATACTTAAAAATTACAAATGTAGCCAAAAAAAAGTAAAAATACATAAATCAAAACACTAAAGAAAGAAGAGTAAGAAAAGCTGGAACAGCCACAAGACAAGCCAAAGGAAGACCAATATAAGAAAAACCGAAATGGGAGGTGGAAAACATTTAAAGCAGTATGAAAACACAAGGTTCATGAAAATAAACATGCGTAAAGTATGAAAATAAAATTAGATAAAAAATATAAGAGATAAAAAATCTTAAAAAATCATTATCAGCAAATAACAAAAACAAGTAAGGTTAAGAAAAAGGGGAAAAAAAATACAAGAAACAAAGACAAGAGAAAATACATGACTTTATGGGAAATAGGAAGGGTTCTTGTTAATATATATATATATATATATATATATATATATATATATATATATATATATATATATATATATATATATATATATATATATATATATATATATATATATATATATATATATATATATATAATAACGCTTCATTAAATTGAAACAAATTAAATTTTGAAATAAAACAGTAGGCCTTGAAAACAAGTCAGGAATTTTCTTTTACAACACCAACAATAAAAAAAAAACTTGATAGACAAGCGACAAAACAAAAATGACTTTAAGAGTTGACAAATCATGATTCCACAAAGCTAGAATTTTAAAATGCCCGTACCACCAATGAAAAAAAGGGAGAAAATTCATGAGAACAGCAACAAAATTAACTCATCATAACAATAATGTCGAAAATCAGGAAAATGAAAACAAAAGTTAGGTCAGCTGATTTTCAAAAATATTTAAAGAAATAAGCAGGAAAGAAGATGGATAATCAAAACACTAAAAAGAGTAAAAGCAATAAAAAAAAAAACATGTGAAAACACTACAAAACAAAACAGGACTCAAAAAAAAAATAGAAAAGGAATAAAAAAAAACACACCAAAAAAAGGAATCAAAACACTAATAAAAGGAGAGAAAATAAGTAAAAATACTACAAGGAGACAAAATACTCAAAATACTAACAAAAAAGTCAAAACAAACAGGCGTCAAAACACTTAAAAAGGGTATTAAATAGAAAAAAAATAGAGAGGCAAAATACAAAAAAAGAAGATAAAACAAAGGAGTTAAAACACTAAAAAGTAGTTCTGACTAAAACGCGGAGTGAAAACATTAAAAAAAAAATAAATTATAATCACAAACACACACACACACACAATCAAAACACACACCAAAAAAAAAAGAAAAAAAAAGATCTGAAAGCATCCAAAGAAGAAAGGAGTTCAAACAATAAAGAAAAAATAAATAAAACGCTAAAAAGATAGAACGACTCAAGACTGAAAAAAAAACGAAGTTTAAACATTAAAAGAACAAAAAAGTGAAAACACTAAACCAACAAAAAAGGTCAAAACAATGAAAGAAAAAAGAAAAAATGTAAGAAAAAAAAATGCAAAAAAAAAAGTCAGGCTCAATGAAAAGAAAAGTCAAACAATCAGTGACAAAGAAACATAACACAAAAAAGGCTCAAAATATTAAAAAAAAAGTCAAAATAATAAATACATATTGAAAATAGTAACCAAAACGTAAAAAAAAAAAGTATGATAACTTGTGTATCCTGGTGTGAACATCATCACACCAAGTGAAATTCCCAAGAAAAATGGCACAGTAAAAGAAAAACTGACAAAAAATCTTCACCAATATATATATATATATATATATATATATATATATATATATATATATATATATATATATATATATATATATATATATATATATATATATATATATATATATATATATTGGTGAAAATTTTTTGTCAGTTTCATAGAGAGAGAGAGAGAGAGAGAGAGAGAGAGAGAGAGAGAGAGAGAGAGAGAGAGAGAGAGAGAGAGAGAGAGAGAGAGAGAGAGAGAGAGAGAGAGAGAGACAGAGAGAGAGAGAGAATTTCAAGGAATGAAGTAAAAATTACCAAACATTATGCCCAAAAATAAGAACAATCATTGCATGATGTGCACAATGAATTATTCATTAAAATATAATGATAATAATGATTGTTGACTATAATATAATGTCATAATTGCAAGTCTCTCTTCTCATACACTGCAACTATCAAAGTATCTGACTTTTTTGTTTCCTGTATATCATTTATTCACTTATTTAGAAAACATTTACGTTCTAACTTATTTACGTTTTCTCTAATATAATCACATACATATATATTAACCCTTAAGTGGGAAGAATGTTATCATTCTCCTCATCACAGAACATGGAGAAAAATCAACAAAGATATATGCAGGTATACATCTCTGAACATTCTGCATATACTGTACATAAAAATAGAAGCTTCCAAGAATATTGTCTCCCTTATCACCATACCAAGCAGTCTTTTTACAAAAAAAGAACAAAAAAATACGAAGAGATAAATAAAAACACACCCCAACAAACCACAGCACACACACACACACACACACACACACACACACACACACACACACACACACACACACACACACACACACACACACACTCCCATCAAAATGTCGTTGCTCTTCCCGTCAATGAAGATAGCGCGCGGAACTCACTGACTGCCCAGGAACAATGCGGCCGTGGAAAAATACGCGGATGAGAGATGCCTTAAATATAATAACCTGAGAAGCTGTGTGTGTGTGTGTGTGTGTGTGTGTGTGTGTGTGTGTGTGTGTGTGTGTGTGTGTGTGTGTGTGTGTGTGTGTTTCCTACTACATGGAACAAGGATAACAATGGCGAAGTTTTTTATAGTTTTTTGGCATGTATAGAACGTTTGAGAATTATTAGTTTATTCCGCTGATATCGTCCATTGAGAAAAGATTGTTAGCTTAATATTTGCTTGAATCTTTACACACTCAGATGGTTCAGCGAATTAACTGCCAATGACTTCTGGATCGAGTGTTGTTTGATACGATTACTATTATGAAGGTCTCTCTCTCTCTCTCTCTCTCTCTCTCTCTCTCTCTCTCTCTCTCTCTCTCTCTCTCTCTCTCTCTCTCAACTGGTGTGTTTGATTTTTATTCATATTTATACAAAAGGAACAAGATGTTTTCTTGAGAGTACCTTTTTCATTACATTTCCTCTGTGTGGGAAGATGCTGCGTTCAAACATCTCAGGGAATACTCGGTGGAGAAAATATAATGTACTGAAATGATCAGAAGACTGCACTATTCTTCTTTATATTTAATCTTTATAAATCTCTAATTTAGATAAACACACGATGTTTTATCTTGTTTTATTTATGCAAGAGGGTAACAAAAATTAGGAAACAGAAAAGGCCGCTAAGGCGAAAGTCCCCAGAGAATAAAAAAAAAAGAAAAAAAAAGAAAGATAAAAAATTATAAACCAGAGGATAAGTAATTTGAACCTCCCTCTAGAAAGAGTTCAAGTCATAGGAAGGCGGAAATACACAAACAGACTGGGAGTTCCAAGGCTTACCAGAATTTTTCAAGCAACGTACACTTTTTCTTTTCTGTCATCATTACAATCTCGGAAGGAGTTCAGAAATGACGTTATTACGATGCACAGGCCTTTTAGATTTCATGTATTTCAGTTTTGGAATGCATACCATAATTATATTAGTTCTTGTTCAGTTCCCAAATCACGCACCTTTATAACACAACACTGCGTTATACAGAAGCTGCATAAAGGATAACGAGTCTAAGAAGGCAAGCTGATTGCACAGAATGACTCCTCACTTCAGAGTTTTCATAAAGCAAACGTCTCATTTTCAGTTCCCATCTGGATTACTGAAAATGGATGACCACTTAAGTTGGTAATATAAATGCTGCGTATAGTAAATTTGACTATTTCATCCCCCCCCCCCTCTCTCTCTCTCTCTCTCTCTCTCTCTCTCTCTCTCTCTCTCTCTCTCTCTCTCTCTCTCTCTCTCTCTCTCTCTCTCTCTCTCTCTCTCCCTCTCTCTCTCTTTCTCTCTCTCTCCTTCTATCCAAGATTCACCAAGTACCTCCTACCTTCCAGTTCCAGACACACTTCCGCCCTAAACTCAGGCAGAAGCAAAATCTGAGACGTAAGGGGGAGCGATATGTATTGCCGGATTATATCATAGAGTTGAGGACCAACCATTCTGTGTCTTCATCCGAGGCTACCACAGCTCACTACTCATTTCTGTTTTTTCGCTGCCTCTCCCTCCCTTTCTCTCTCATCCCGTCTCTTTCTCTTCCTCATTCTCTCACTTTCTCCTTTATTCTCACCTCTTTCCTTCTCTCTCTTTCTCCTTCATCCTAACTCTTTCTCTTCATCATTCTCTCATTTTCTCTTCCATCCTCACCTCTCTCTCTCTCTCTCTCTCTCTCTCTCTCTCTCTCTCTCTCTCTCTCTCTCTCTCTCTCTCTCTCTCTCTCTCTCTCTCTCCTTCATCATCGTCTTTGTCTTCGTCTCCCTATCTTTCCTAGTCATCCCCACCTCTTTCTCTCTTTGTCCCACTATTTCTGCATCTCCAATCCTATTTCCCTTCTGACAAAAAACCCACCAAAGCTCACCAACAATTTCTTCACTATATGTATAAACTTACCGGAGAAATACACATTCGAAATACACTAACAATAAAAAAAAAAACATTCGCATATTCTTAAGTCCGTAAAAGTTTCTGAACTTTTGGGCGAAACAAAAAGATCAAGAGAGACTTGATGGTTCGGGAACGCTCGTATTAAAAAGTTCCCGTTTGGCGGTAAGGTTATTTCTTGAGCACAGCAACAACGGTACCTTGGCGGGGTTGGGGCCGTGGTGGTGGTGGTGGTGGTGGTGGTGGTGGTGCGACAGTGAGTGATGAATGGGAGGTCAGGAGGCTGCACGCGGAAGAGGATGAGTCTGGTGAGAATCTTGGCTCTCAGATTGTTGTTTATGGTTTTAAATAAATTCCCAAACTCTCTCTCTCTCTCTCTCTCTCTCTCTCTCTCTCTCTCTCTCTCTCTCTCATTCCGTTTTCCTTTGTTACTTCATGTTGAGAGCGATGAGCCAGGCCAATTATAGGATGCAAAGACTGCACAGGAAATACTTGAGGTAGAAGTTTGAGAGTGGGCAGCCTTGCAGAGAAGACTTGCGAGGATCAGCCACAGACAAGGCACCGGAAAGCTTCAGAAGAGGGAAAGCTGCCACTGTATTCCCTTCACTGTCCTCTGGTTACTTTGTCTCAAGACGTCCTGTATTTGATCTCCTTGTCTCCCTCAGAACACCAGATACTCTTTTCTTCAACGTCTGCGCGTCAGATCTCGACTAATTTTAATACTTTTAATGAGAGTTATTAGGGTTTTCAATGGCGTCCTCATGTTTCCAGTGATAGTTTAACAAGGTTTCTGCATCATCAATATAGAGATTGCGCATAAGAATCTGAATAATTATCTTGCACTTGAGAGAACGTCACTGTGCCAACACAACAGGCAATGACGTCATCAGTGACCTGCTGCCGGGGCGTGCTGGGTACCTGTCGATGGGTTTTGGTGCATAGTTTAGTCTTACGCTTCTCGATGCACATCAACATAATCAACATCTATATAACGTCCACACGGACGGTGATGAGGATAATTAAACACATCGGCTCATATTTGTGACCTCGGTGTGTTCATTAATTCACGCAATTTTAATAGACATTTATGTAAACAAGTACATTATTTTTGCATGAGCGATCGGCTCTCGTGGAACAAAGCTCACTATACCTGCGACTTTCCGTTCACTTCTGAAATTATAAGATAATATTCTGAAGTGCCTCGGTGTCTTTTCTCACAGACTTGTAATGAGCTGTGGTGGAATTAAGAATTTCAAGTCATTTACTTTTTTTTTTTTTTTCATGATTTTAGTGACAGATTAATATGAATTCCGCATCATCAATATGATAAAACATTAGAAATCGGGAAATCATGCCTTTGGCATTTTTAATAGTCCTTATAGGAGAACATAACGCTTACAAGTAAAAAAAAATTCGTGTCGTCAGACTTACAATTTTCATTTTTTTTTATTTCATATATACACACACATCATCATTATCTTGGTTTTTATTTTACTTTTAGTCTTAAGTCAAAATTTTCTTTCCCCTTTATGAAGTTTTTATTGATTTTTAGTAATGTAGACCGTGATATTTGTTATTAGTGTGGGTAAGCAGTGACTGTAACACTCCTCTACTTGTACTCACGACTGACAACAACACGTCAAAAGAGTTCACACTCACTGGATCGCGGCTTGTAAATATATATGAGAATGATTGACCTTATAATGAAGTGACTCAGTGTCCCAATCAGTGGTGCAGTAATATCTAACGTCAGTCACGTCATTCCCACCACGGATGGTACAAATTATTTCCACGCTGATTAACTCTCAGGCTGCTGTGACTTTTCCTCAACCTTAATACAGTTTTGTAGCGCAGGCTTCAAGTGTAATTACTGAACATAAGTATATAAAAAAAGTGGGCCCAAGGAGTTTAAACTTTTCAGCGCTTATAGTTTGTTTATAAACTAAAAAAATAGCATGAAATTACTAAAATAAAGAAATTAGCTTATTAAAGTGGTCTTTTTTTCGATTTTTCTATTCCTGATACTTCTTGATTACGGCATTGAGCGTTTGTCTCTGTTAGGTAGCCTTTCTTTTACTCATTTTGTTTGGCCTTGGTCGTTGTCTCTAATAAAAACACTCATTACCTATCGGTCAGAATGGTCAACAGAAATACGTGGAACAACGTAAGACCAGACTCACCTCGCACTGCCCCTTAAGTTATTGGAATACCTAGGCAGGAATACACAGGCGAGTGATTTTCATAAACTTTAGTGAAGATGACTGGCTTTCTGCTCCTTTGTGGCGGCGATTAGGTAATGGAAGGACGGCGAGCCCCGACCAGCCAGCGTCTCTTCACTGCCAGCCACCACCATAAGCCTCAACGTCATGGGCTGTTCCCGAGGACTTGTTTGGCTAGCGGTGGAGGCTGCACGGCCATCTCTGCGTGTGTGTTGTTGTTGTTTCTGATATAGTGGTGGTGGTAGTAGTAGTAGTAGTAGTAGTAGTAGTAGTAGTAGTAGTAGTAGTAGTAGTAGTAGTAGTGGTACTACCAGTAGAGGTGGTAGTAGTAGTAGTAGTAGTAGCAGTAGTAGTAGTAGTAGTAGTAGTAGTAGTAGCAGTAGTGGTAGTAATAGCTGCTGTTGTTGTTGTTGTTGTTGTTGTTACTAAAGGAATTGTTGGTGGAATTTCCCTTTTTGTTACATGTGGAGGTCAAAACGGACGCGACACACATTATAACAGGTGACAAAAGAAATGCATGACACAGCTTGCAGCATGATGATTTAATGCATTTTCAGCAAACCTTCAATGTCACCCTGCAGGACACCCACACTCATAACTATCTCAAATACTAATACAAATGACAAATATATGTAGAAAAAAAGCCAAATACTGCACATAAAAAAAATAAATAAAAAATACAGAAACGGTTGGCCATGCAAATCCAGTGAGAAAGTAATAAAGTGATAAAGCAAAACGTAGAGAAACATTGCTTGAAAAATTGCCATTGTCACCGATAACCAAGGCCGATGTGTGATGATGCTGACCACACACACACACACACACACACACACACACACATGTAGATACACATGCAGTAGTATACTAAATACGTCTCTCTCTGTGTGTGTGTGTGTGTGTGTGTGTGTGTGTGTGTGTGTGTGAGAGAGAGAGAGAGAGAGAGAGAGAGAGAGAGAGAGAGAGAGAGAGAGAGAGAGAGAGAGAGAGAGAGAGAGAGAGAGAGAGAGAGAGAGAGGAGAGAGAGAGAGAGAGAGAGAGAGAGAGAGAGAGAAACAAAGATAAAGACAAACAAGCAGACACAGTGAAGCAAACAGACAAACAGACAGATACAGAGAGACAGATAAACAGAGACACAGAGAAAAAAAAGACAAAGAGGAGAGGTATGGAAGGTCACGTGAACGCGGACAGAATAAACCAATCTGCAGTATATTTCTTTTGCAATGTATGGAGGCCTAACATACTTCTGCTTTTGTCTCCCCGCCGACTGGCTTTTGTGAGCATCATTTTTGTGTGTTGTAAAGCTTGTTTGTGCCGCGGCCACCTTTGCGGTTTAATGGCCTTGGCGTGCTGTATGTGAACGCCAACTAAGGGAAGAGGTTAAAGAGAGCTTATTTTTATACCGAGATAACGGGATGCCCAGTCTCTCTCTCTCTCTCTCTCTCTCTCTCTCTCTCTCTCTCTCTCTCTCTCTCTCTCTCTCTCTCTCTCTCTCTCTCTCTCTCTCTCTCTCTCTCATCTTACCTACCTTAGAGCTATATACCCACCTACCTATATAAACACCATCCTACCTACATACCTATCTATCTCCGTTAATGTGTTTGTGATTGTCTTGCATCTAATCTGGAATACAAAGCACGTGCGTACAAATTCCAGACAATACAGGAAATTAGTGCTCGCATTCTTCGACACAACAATGGTTGATCGGGTTCCCACGACATTTTCTCATATTAATGATACAGACTCCTTGTTCAACTAGTATCATAAAAAAGACAAATAAAAGCTCCTGTTACTTCCACTAAGGCTTGATGAATGTAGTCGAGATACAGGGAAGCAATCTCTCAGAATACGGGCCATACTTTCCACACGGCCCGATCTACACGAGGCCAAAACGTGTGCACTGCATCACTTGGCTGACGTGCGCCACTAAATCTTGTCTGAAATCCCCACAGCAAACCATCGTCAGGTAAGAAGGTCCTTTACAATGCCGGACTGTGAATCACCCTTAGGTTTCATTTAAATGTCATCGTGTCCAATTAAAAACAATGCTAATAGGCTTAATGAGTTAAAGGAGAGGAGACGTGGGGACACTGATGGAGTTAAAGTCACGCATGGATACTGCTTCAGAGAATGTAAACTTCAACAATCATAAAAGACCGGCTTTCATAAGCACTGCTGTTACCATATAAATTATATGTATTTATTCTCCATTACTTCACAACTGGAGATTTCTCTCTTTCCCATAAGAGTCAAATTGTCAAAAAGATTAATAAAATATTTAATAATCAGGCTATTGTTGATAAATCTATACGGAGATAAGAAGAATATATATATATATATATATATATATATATATATATATATATATATATATATATATATATATATATATATATATATATATATATATATATATATATATATATATATATATATATATATATATATATATATATAAAACCCTTTCAGTGCGATAAGTAATAGGTCTCAGCACTACAAACAATTCATGAAATCAAAAAAAAAAAAAAAAAAAAAACCTGCAAGAAAGAAGGCGATAAAGAGGAGTGGATTTTTCAGTTTGTAGTCCATATAATGGAGGTGACTGTGGAACAAGAAGTGCCTCAGAGCGGCTTGTGACTGAGGAAAGATGAGCCAAACAGTAGTGAAAGGGTTAATGGTTAGGCCCGTACACAAGAAAACTTCTCATATTTTCCCAGTCCTGCCAACCTCCTCAGAGTGGCAGGAGGCTGCTGCGTGTTGCAAACCGAGGGCTGCCAATCCTCCCTTCCCCAGTGCTGGGCAAACATGACTCTGGCGACCTCCCTCGCCTCCACCTCTCACCTCGTAAACAGTAAACACAGTGGAGAGGGCAGCGCCACCTGTGTATTGCTGCCTTTATTCTATTCCAGATGGCAGCTGCGCTTCATTTCTCTCTCTCTCTCTCTCTCTCTCTGTGTGTGTGTGTGTGTGTGTGTGTGTGTGTGTGTGTGTGTGTGTGCTCGCGCGCGCGCAGGCGCTCTCTCTCTCTCTCTCTCTCTCTCTCTCTCTCTCTCTCTCTCTCTCTCTCTCTCTCTCTCTCTCTCTCTCTCTCTGTCTCTGTCTCACACACAGACAAAGAGGACACACACACACACACACACACACACACACACACACACAGACAGGAGAGAGCGAGCGTGAACGCCACACTGCCATTTGTGTGGCTTGTTTGGAGTAATGCAATCACACGGGGTTACGAACAAACGTAATGAAAATGAAGACTCCACCCGAGGCCCTCAGATCCCTAAAGACACAAGCACCGCACACGAGGGTACTGGGCTTATGGGTGCCCGTGGATCATCACAGACAAGATCCTCAGGCTTAGTAATCAGGATACAACTACCACCCGCACTCTCAAACGCTTTGTTCTCTCATCAGAGCCAGATCCTAAAAGCCCACAGAGAGGATCAGTCGATTACCGCGGACCATTTTCTAAATCATAATTCACATTACTAGAATGATGAAAATATCCTTTGTAACTTCAATAACTTCCACTACAACCTGTTACAATAAGTCGAGAGAAGACGCTGAAATGTTTGAGAATGCGAGCTTAGAAATAATGGGTTGAAGCTTAATAAAGCTGGATAAAAACAAAACAAGACTGGTTCCCAAACTGAATGAAAGATGACAGGACAATATTCAGTATCACTTTGTTGGTGCTGAGGATGTAAGAAGCGCTGAACAAAGAAAAGACAAGTTCATGGATAGGGATAACAGGTGGATAGAGGCATGTATGTTTTCTACAAGATCTGTCATGTGTCTGCCTCCTGGCTTCTTGTATCTTGCCTTGTGTTATCATGTTCTAGACGTGCCGAAATAAAAAATATCTGTAATTAGCAACCATATCAGGCAATGCTCTTTTCTTTATTTTATCATTTATTTTGGATATTGTTTTTCCTGAGTGATATATGCGATATTTTAGTGTGTTCAATATTATTACCGTAATTGTCATTGCCTTCTGTAAAATGTTTGTATTACGTTGCCTCGTCACGGTTGGTCAGTGTTACATTATAGTGTAGCCAATGAATATTATTATCTTTGTTAACATGTACATGCCTCTATAGCAGTTTGCCTCTACAACAGGAAGGCTTATATGGAATCGTACGTTCTTTTACATAACATCTTCAGATCCTTTGTTTTAAAACTCTGAAACCGCACTGAAAGGCGTTGCGCTTATAGAGTGTTAAGTTCTTTGCAATAATGTTACCCTGATGCGTGGGTTTAGTGATGTTCACTTAAAAAAAAAAAAAAAACTCTACCGCAAACGAGGAAATATAATAGACGAAGAGTGTGCAGCTTCTTTCAGCTAATGTCCATGTGCATCAAACGTCCTGCCTCTGCCATGAAAACAACAGTAAAGACACAGCTTCTAAAATTAAAGTATTCAGAATTTTGATATTCATGAACCTTATTCTCAAAAGTTTCTCTTGACTACTTTTAACAGCCTCTAATGGATGTTCTTAGGGAGTTTTAATGGTCTCTAGAGATAGTTTGACAAGTATTATGCATCTTTAGTGGAAAATAAGATATCCACTTCTATGGTTTTAAAAATAACCATGAAGAGATAAGAAAGTCTTTCAAAATACGTGTTCTCGTTACCTATGAATTAACAGCATCCCAGCACTTCCTATCCTCATTAGCTGCGAAGTAACAAAGCTAAACATCTCAATCACGTTCTTTGCCCAATCCTGCGAGGCTCGCTAATATTGCTATTATGAATCATTGTGAAACCCGCCGCCTCGATTGCTGCTCAAGGCGTGTGGTGTAGGAACAATAAAAATCATATCTGATTTTTTTGGATGGATGGACAACATTTTTTTTCAAACCAACCACACTGAGTTTTTTTTGTTTTTTCTTTCATCGAAATTTCATAACGCGGCCTGAATCCCCGAGCCGCGGGCGTGGAGGGTTGTTTGATGCGCGGGACTCCCAAGCCAGCGAGACAGAGATTAATGACGCGTCTTTGTGGCCGTGGTGGTGCATGTACAGACCGGGAGGATGGTGATGCCTGGCCGTGTGTGTGTGTGTGTGTGTGTGTGTGTGTGTGTGTGTGTGTGTGTGTGTGTGTGTGTGTGTGTGTACGTACGTACGTACGTGCGTGCGTGCGTGCGTGCGTGCGTGCTTAAGATTTCTCTCTCTCTCTCTCTCTCTCTCTCTCTCTCTCTCTCTCTCTCTCTCTCTCTCTCTGGTATAGGCCTACTCTTTTACAGATTTTCTTGGGTCATTTTTTTTTTTTCTTTATTTATATATCATTATTCCAGTATCATGGACACACACAACTTGGAGGCGTCTTCCTCCCTTCTCTCTCTCTCTCTCTCTCTCTCTCTCTCTCTCTCTCTCTCTCTCTCTCTCTCTCTCTCTCTCTCTCTCTCTCTCTCTCTCTCTCTCATCACGAGTCCTGGGTCTCTGCTTGGAACTATTATCAAAGGCTACGTAGATAAGCGATCGGGTTCTTATGATGTTTTCCAATAAATGACGCAGATTCATACAAACACTACGGAAAATCTCAATAACCTTCACTATAGCCAGCGAAAAAGTGCTCAAGTGTAGCGCAAAGACGTTTAAGAACACGAAGACTGCTACAATGTTCGATGTGTATATGGTGGTGATGGTGGTGTGCTTGCTGCTCGTGCTGACGTTCAAATCCCTGTGAGAGTAGGAGGTCAACATCTTTTATAGGTTATGAACTATGCATGAGACTGAAGTCCGTAAATTATTAAGGAACTCGGACGTAAAAACCGATAAAAACCATAAGTGTCTAAAAGGTTGTTGTTATCATTATTATTATTATTATTATTATTATTATTATTATTATTATTATTATTATGTTATTATTATCTAGAAATTAAGAGGTTACTGATCGAGTTAACAAGACAACCCAACAATGGTCAACAACCATTGACACCACCCTCAACTTTTTCTTCATTAACTTCTGCAACATTCGCGGTCTAAGATCTAATTTTCAATCTGTAGAACACCACCTCTCCTCTTCTAAACCTCATCTTCTTCTCACTGAAACTCAGGTGTCTGAGGCAACTGACAGTAGCCCCTTTTCTGTTCCTTCCTACTTTCTCTATCCTCATTTTCGATCCAAAGCTGGATGCTGCGTTTATGTGCGCAATGACTTAACCTGCTCTCGTGCCCACGCTCTTGAATCTTCCGAGTTTTCCACCATCTGGCTACGACTACAGAGTCATTCTCAAACTAAATTTATCTGTGCTGTATACCTCTCACCTAACTCCTCTGACTATAAGAAATTCTTTGACTACCTAACTTCCAAAGTGGAGCACATTCTGACCCTCTTCCCTTTTGCAGAGATCTCCATTCTTGGAGACTTCAAGCTTTGGCTTTCCTCTCCCTTCACTGACCATCCTGGTGAACAAGCCTTCAACTTTGCTATCCTCCACGACCTAGAGCAATTAGTGCAACACCCTACTCGTATTCCTGACCGTCTTGGAGATACACCCAACATTCTTGACCTTTTCCTGACCTCTAATCCTTCTGCTTATGCTGTCACCCTTTCTTCTCTGTTGGGCTCCTCCGATCACAATCTCATATCTTTATTTTGTTCTATCGCTCCAATCCCTCCTCAGGATCCCCCTAAGCGAAGGTGCCTCTGACGATTTGCCTCTGCTACTTGGAGGGACCTGAGGAGGTATTTTGCTGATTTTCCTTGGAATGACTACTGCTTCCGTGTCAGAGATCCGTCTTTGTGTGCTGAGCGCATAACAAAGGTGACAGTGTCTGGCATGGAGGCGTACATTCCTCACTCTTTTTCTCGAACTAAACCTTCCAAACCTTTGTTTAACAAAGCTTGTTCTCGTGCTATACATGATAGAGAGGTGGCCCACAAAAGGTACTTAAGCCTTCCATCACCAGAATCTCATGCACTTTATATTTCTGCCCAGAACCATGCCAAGTCTGTTCACCAACTAGCCAAAAACTCCTTCATTAACAGAAAGTGTCAAAACCTTTCAAGATCTAACTCCCCTCGTGACTTCTGGCATCTAGCCAAAAATATCTCCAATAATTTTGCTTCTTCTTCTTTTCCTCCTTTATTTCAACCAGATGGCACCACTGCTATCACATCTATTTCTAAAGCTGAACTCTTCGCTCAAACCTTTGCTAATAACTCTACTCTGGACGATTCAGGGCTTGTTCCTCTCTCTCCTCCACCCTCTGACAACTTCAGGCTACCTATTAAATTACTTCGCAATGATGTTTTCCATGCCCTCACTGGCCTAAACCCTCGGAAGGCTTATGGACCTGATGGGGTCCCTCCTATTGTTCTTCGAAACTGTTTCCGTGCTTGCACCTTGCTTAGTCAAACTCTTTCAGCTCTGTCTGTCAACATCTACCTTTCCTTCTTGCTGGAAGTTTGCCTACATTCAGCCTGTTCCTAAAAAGGGTGACAGTTCTAATCCCTCAAACTACCGTCCTATTGCTTTAATTTCCTGCCTATCTAAAGTTTTTTAATCTATCCTCAACAGGAAGATTCTTAAACATCCATCACTTCACAACCTTCTATCTGATCGCCAGTAAGGATTCCGTCAAGGCCGCTCTACTGGTGATCTTCTGGCTTTCCTTACTGAGTCTTGGTCATCCTCTTTTAGAGATTTTGGTGAAACTTTTGATGTTGCCTTGCACATATCAAAAGCTTTTGATAGCGTCTGGCACAAAGCTTTGATTTCCAAACTACCCTCCTACGGCTTCTCTCCTTCTCTCTGTAACTTCATCTCAAGTTTCTTTTCTGACCGTTCTATTGCTGCTGTGGTAGACGGTCACTGTTCTTTTCCTAGATCTATTAACAGTGGTGTTCCTCAGGTTTATGTCCTGTCACCCACTCTCTTCTTATCATTCATCAATGACCTTCTAAACCAAACTTATTATCCTATCTACTCCTACGCTGATGATACCACCCTGCACTCTTCCACGTCTTTTCATAGAAGTCCAACCCTTCAGGAAGAAAACATTTCACGCAGGGAAGCCACAGAACACCTGACTTCTGATCTTTCTAAAATTTCTGATTGGGGCAGAGCAAACTTGGTTTGCTCTGCCCCAATGCCTCAAAAACTCAATTCCTCCATCTATCAATTCGGCACGACCTTCTAGACAACTATCCTCTCTTCTTCAATGACACTCAACTGTCCTCCTCTTCTACACCGAAATCCTCGGTCTATCCTTTACTTATAATCTGAAATGGAAACTTCACATCTCACCTCTAGCTAAAACAGCTTCTATGAAGTTAAGTGTCCTGAGACGTCTCTGCCACTTTTTCTCACCCCCCCCCCCCCAGCTGCTAACTCTGTACAAGGGCCTTATCCGTCCATGTATGGAGTACGCTTCACAAGTCTAAAGGGTTTCCACTCATACTGCTCTTCTAGACAGGGTGGAATGAAAAGCTTTTCGTCTCATCATTTCCTCTCCTCTAACTGACTGTCTTCAACCTCTCTCTCATCGACGCAATGTTGCATCTCTAGCTGTCTTCTACCGCTATTGTCATGCTAATTGCTCTTCTGATCTTGCTAACTGCATGCCTCCCTTCCTCCCTCGGCCTCGCTGCACAAGACTTTCTTCTTTCTCTCACCCTTTTTCTGTCCACCTCTCTAATGCAAGAGTTAACTAGTATTCTCAATCATTCATCCCTTTCTCTGGTAAACTTTGAAACTCCCTACCTGCTTCTGTACTTCCACCTTCCTATGACTTGAATTCTTTCAAGAGGGATGTTTAAGACACTTATCCTTCAATTTTTGACTACCGCTTTGGACCCTTTTCTGGGACTGGCATCTCAGTGGGCTTTTTTTTTTTTTTATTGGATTTTTGTTGCCCTTGGCCAATATCCCTCCTACATAAAAAAAAAAAAAATAATCAGTGTTGGTAGCAGAGAGTGTTGGGAAGATGCTGTGTTTGACGGCATCCTAATCATAGCAAAACTGTCTTTAAAGTCATAGTGATTAATGATATTGTCCAGTAGTGAATATGTTAATGATCAATTTAGCAAGGCAGCTTAACAACAGTCAAAACTGAAGATAGATTCGACTGTTGGGAGCAAAAGACAGTTGGAATGACTTTACGTTTGATGAAATCGTAATCAGCAATGGTTAACAATATTCGCATTGCCTTTTCTTGGGGGGGGGGGGGTCCCATCGGCAGCAAAGAGTGTCGGGGAGTTACAGCTGAAGTATCGATACATCTCTAATTAGTGTGATGAGCGGCGCATTGTTTTATAATACAGGATACGAATCCGTGTTCATGGATTCCTCCATCGAAGGTTTGCATATTTATTTATTCTCTCTCTCTCTCTCTCTCTCTCTCTCTCTCTCTCTCTCTCTCTCTCTCTCTCTCTCTCTCTCTCTCTCTCTCTCTCTCTCTCATTTGTCTATCCATGAATCCATCTGCCCACCCATCTATCAATTTATCCATCTATCCATGCATCAATATCCATCTATCAGTCTACCTTTCTATTTAATTATCAGTTCATCCATCCATCCATCCATCTGTACACGCCTGCAAACATATACACACGAGAAATAAATACACAAACAACAGCAAAACATCAAGAGTACGAATCCCACACGAAAAACATACGAACTTCCCATTAATAATTATCCATCCATCCATTTACACAGACACGCAAACATACACACACGAAAAACAAACTCGTAAACAAGAGCAAAACATGAAGAGTACAAATGCCCCAAGAAAGACACACATCGAGAGAAAAAGAACAGCATCAAACTGGGCAGAATAATTACCACTACTCATCGTAAGCCTGGTGATGCGACCCGCGAGTCATGCCATCACTCAGCTTGGCCTCCCGCTGAGAGCCGACGAAGAGGCGCCCCACCACACCACGCCCTACCTCACCTCGCCCTGCACCTCCCCAGCCCACTTCCTCTCTTCGGCAACAGACCAGCAAATTGTTTCACACGGCGTAAAGGAAGTGAGCGAGAGGGAGGGAAAAAAGGGACGAAAAAGGGAAAAATCTGTTCTCTTCCAAGCTTTGTGTGATGAATTAAACTTTTCGTGGGACGGTGCCTTGGGGGAAAAGGACTGGGGGATGGAAAAGGGTGAAACAGAGGACGGGAGAGGGAAAGAGCAAGGAAGAGGGAGGGAGAGGAAACGTGGCGTATTGTCACTGCGGGGAAATGTTATCTTTATTTTAATTAGTGACAGTCACGTAAAGTTGCAGAGGAACATACCACCTAGTAAGGTCAAAAGTGAAGTTACAAGAATCAGTAGACCTACACGTGACAGTCCCTCTATAGAAACACACTTGCCTAATGCCTATGCTCACCTACACACCCTGCCCTCAGATACCACTAATCGTCTACTTGCGACATGACTGAACGTAAACAAACCGAGGGAGAAGAATTTAAGAACCAGTACGTTTACACGAGTCCCTGTATAAAAAAAAAACACATATACCTATACCAACTATCAACACTCTATATAAATACCCCCTAATCATCTCATTCCAATATGACTGAACGAAAAAAAAAAAAAAGCGCAAAGAAGAATCATTCACGCCGCGGTTGTCGCTACTGGATTCTTACCTGGAGAGTTTCCTTGTTAGTAAAAGTTGCTTTGTATTTCGCGGCACAGGGAAAACAAAGCGTGGGAATCATTACAGTAGTGTCGCGGGGTCTGGCAGCACCGGGGGTCACTAATCGGTGCACTTGCTGTTTCTGGATCCCACCGATACACGACCACGAGTACTTGGGCTGCTTATATATATATATATATATATATATATATATATATATATATATATATATATATATATATATATATATATATATATATATATATATATATATATATATATATATATATATGTATGTATATACAGTATACCTATCTATCCATCCATCTATATTTTAATCTTTATCTCTGTTTACCTATCTATGTCTAACTATCTTCTACCTATCTGTCTACCAATCTTCTGTCTATCTCTCTATCTTTCCTTGAAAATCAAAACAATAGATGTACAAATTAATAAATAAACAAGAAAATAAACAAAAAGAACAAAATTAAATTAAAAAAAATAGACAAACATATATCACGCGACAAATTTAATTTTTCCTGTCAGTTGTCAGCTTTAGTTCCTGCTGCCAGCTTGTCTCGGTCACTGGTGGCGCTTGTCTGTCTGACTCTACTACAGTGTCACACTTTTCACATTACCTGATGTGCACCTCCTTCCCATAAACTTGTTGCCAGTTTGATCTCATTTCCATACTAATATATAGCTTCAGTGAAAGAATATTTACTAATATTTTTTTTTTCTATTCATTCGTTTATTTACTCATTTGTTAATTTATTTACCACTCTTTAAACCTTTCAAAATACGCACGGTCATGATAAAGAGTCCGATCTGAACTCTTTCACTGCTGGACAAATATTTCCATATACCTACGACTTGTTAGAGACTTACTTATGGGCGAGTCTCTTAAATGATTCCGTGGCTTAGAAAACGTAAAATTAACCCACAATTTTTTTTTCATTCAATGTTTGGAAAGTTGACAAAGGAAAACCATAGGAGTGAAAGGGTTAAGCTTAAAATCCACTGCTTCAATACTTACGTATTTTTGGGTATACAATATGAGGGCAGCCTCAGGCCACGAGCGTTCGTTAGCTTGCGGTGTGAAGAAAGTGACCTCATTTCTTGTCAACACGAAGTCATGCATCATAATCCAGAATGTATATACATGTACGTATCCTTCCCTTGTTTCTCGCGTCCTTCTTGCATGCCCTTTAAGGCATCGCGGTGGTGGTGCAGGTGAAGTAGTAGTCATAGAGTGGTGTGGTGGTGGTGGTGGTGACGTAGTGGTAGTGAGATTGTGTGGTGTGGAGTGGTAGTGGTGGTGGTGGTGGAGTGGTGGAAGTAGTGTGGGCAAGGGGATCTCCACACTGAGGCAGGCCACTCTTCGCTCGACACAGCTTCAGGTGTTTCAGAGCAAGACGTGAGTGCACTCAGCAAGCCCCCGCCTTATCGCCTCTGCGCACTTCTTCACCTCTTGATCTCGCAAAAATACTGACGCCACCTTTGTGTTGGCTGCAGAGCGCCAGACAGAATACATAATCTGCACGATTATTATATACATGGTGACATCTGCTGTACTAACACCACAGCGAGAACGTGCACTGAGGCAGAGGGACGCGTGACAAAGCCGCAGTGACAGACCCAGGCCCGGCCATTGTGGGCAATACTAACTTGATAAGGCAAAGTGGTGAACATGTGCCCCAGGTAATCATACCGGACTGTAACACAAAATAGTGAGCGCTGTACACGGTGAGGTACATACAAGTGAGGCAGATGGGAGGCGCCGGGCGGTCCACGCAAGCCTTTCAGTAAGATTGACACGGTCCATCACCCACCACCATCGCCTGCATGACCCCGCAGAGGAACGCAAAGGAGGAACCAAGAGCAGCATGTATAATGAATGCTTGTATAATTGTATTCTTCTAGGAGCCTTTCACTAACATGAGGCCCTGTGTGTGAGATAAGAAGCTAAATATGTTTTTGTTCAGCCGTGTCCTTCGCGTTATGAGCCTGAAAAAAAAAAAAAAAATGGCGATGCGATGAACTCTCAGACCACGAGACAGGAAAGCCGCCACTGCCTCCAAGACTTCGCAGCGCTGCACTGTCTTGATCAACCCCTTGCTTATCATTTTTTTTTGTTACTTATGATGCTCTCACGATACAAACAGCACGAGATATATTGAGTTTAATGATACAAATATTCCAAGCTATGATCATTAGTGATACGATCATTCGAACCTCAGATAGATTTAATTGAATCAGTAACACAAACATTCATTAACCATTTCACTGTGATATGCAACAGCTCACATCCGAATCGCTTTACAAAACACTTAAAAACACTCACATGAAAAGAAGGCGATTAAAAGAGTAGATATTCCTATCTCTAGCTAGTGTAGTCTTCAGAGGAAGCTGTAGAAAAAAATGTTTCACAGTGGTCAGCGAATCAAGAAAGTGTGTTGAATAACACTGAATAAGTTAAGCATTATAATTAAAACCGAGACATCACACAACTATCATCAACACATACACAAAAATTGCCTGTATTACTGTAACCACCATCCGCGTCACTTGACCTAATCCCAGGCCGCTGCAGACTCACCCCGTGTAGCAACAGTCCTACTCCACTGAAGGTGAACAGTCCACCAATGTCGCAGCAATAACTTTTCTACGTGAATTTAAAGTGGTCTTCATTCCAAAGAGAGATAAGCATGAAAAATGGCAAGGTCAATTATAAAAGACAATTGACGCCATCGGCAGCACGGAGGGAGAGCTATTCATCGTGGAGGAACAGTTACGCCGCGATGAAAAAAGTGGGCCATCGTATTTCGAGTTCCCTCTTTTGTTCTGGCCACTCGTTGATAGGCACAAAGGAAGAGCTAATCGCCACACATACCTTCACACCAGGTGCTCCTCCTCAGCTACCGACTGTCCGTGCGTCACCTCAGCAGGAAAGAACGTGAGATTTAGGCTTGGTCTGTTATAGCCTTTAGGTCTGTTTTCAAAGGCCACGGAGATGATTGCTTGCTACGGATGTTTTCTTTTACCTATTGATGGTGTAGAATGTTGCCTTCTTTATTACTAGAATCATGTACATATACACGCTTGAAAACACCGATTACTTCCACAAAGATTGTGTTTTCATGGATATTTTCTTTTATATATTGATTGCGTAGAATGTTTCTTGAATTATCACCAGAATCATGCACACACTTGAATACACCAGTAGCTTACTACCGTCTGCTTAAAATGATCGAAAAAAAAAAAAAAGCGCAGAAATGTCTGGGAAAAGGTCGTGAGGGACACGCAATATTAGCAGTGTGAAAAGAGACTGTCGAGTGTTGCAAGATGCGCGCTGTGTCATCTTGTGGAAGAAAAACACAAAACAGAAAGACTAGAAATTAAATTCGAGGAAAAAAAGATATGTTTAACAAAGTGTGTATGTATGTGTGTATCTGTGTGTGTGTGTGTGTGTGTGTGTGTGTGTGTGTGTGTGTGTGTGTGTGTGTGTAAGCATACGGCTCTAACGTAGTGAACACCTTGCAACTAATAGCATATTAGAAAAGAGGGAATAATAACACGACCGACAGAGATGAAAAAAAAAAAAGATATACGACTTATAGTGGTACCATCCAATTGGAAAATTATTTGCGCACGCACGCACACACACACACACACACACACACACACACACACACACACAGAACAACACTACTTAGAACTAAAATACAAAACCAAACAAAAAACACTAAAACGCGGACATGATTTCAAGATTTCCAGCGATTCCTTTGCACACACACACACACACACACACACACACATCAGAACCAAACAGGGAAGAAAATATGAAAACCATGGAGCTATACGGTAAGTACATGTACAAAGCAATTTGGAAAGCAGATTCTGAAACACCGGGCACAAGGAGAGGCGGGGATATGGAAGTGCACGTTGTGAGCCATGTGACGCCCTCTACCCGCGCTGTCAGTAACGCTCCCAAATGGTATCATTGTTCCAAAGATTCTGTCGGCAGATGAGCGGCAGCAGCGACGGCGATGCTGGAGACCCTTTATGTATTCATGAGGCGCGGGGATGGTTGCAGGTCGCTTCTTTATAGTTCATCAGCGAGGGAGGAAGAGGAGGAGGAGGAGGAGGAGGAGGAGGAGAATAGCGTGGCGAGAGGAAGCCTCGTTTTCTTTTCATCCTCTTCTTCAGCCTAATTTGTGTTTATTTGTCTTCTTATCTCTGCTTGTTTTTCTGCTTGTCTGTTTATCAGGTTGTTGTATGTCTGTCTGTTTGTGTTTATGACTAGGATTGGATGTATTTATTTATTTATTTATTTATTTTATTTATTTGTTTATTTATTTATTCATTTATTTATTTTTGTGTATGTCTTCTGATTGTCCTCTCTCTCTCTCTCTCTCTCTCTCTCTCTCTCTCTCTCTCTCTCTCTCTCTCTCTCTCTCTCTCTCTCTGTTCACACCCCTTCCCCACTTTTTTTTTTTTTTTTATCTCTCTCCCACTGGCTAACACGCACGAAATAACACCAAAAGCTTTCCGCGCCACTCAGTCTATGCATCGACAAAAGACGAGGTGAGTCTTGCACAACGGCAAGGACCGTCACGTCTCAGCAAAAATTATGTGCTGCGCCTGCCACGCAAAAGAATATTGGTGTAGAATCACAACGTAACGCACTTCCAGTTTTCATGCTGACAATATTGACACAGGACTGGACGTAGGCAGAAACTTAGAAATAAAAAAAAAAAAATAAATAAAAAAAATAACCATACCGTTCATCATATTATTGTCCAAGATGAAATCAGGGGGAGCATTTCCACTGTGAATATTAAGCAGTGGATTTAGCAGCACAGCACACAGCGATATGGTAATGATGGAGTAAAGAAGTGATGGCAGAAAATACACCGTGTCCTTGGAGAATACTGCATAACAAGTCGTCCACCGGAAGATTAAAAAAATAATTTCCAGCATTATGATTGTAAACTTTTGAGAAATACTAATATTAGTTTTTCAAATTGTCTTTCGCCAATAGTTTTATCTGAGTCTGTATGAAGAATGCCAGCAAGGCATTCTGTTTGTAACCTTTTGAGAAATACTACCAGTACGAGTACGTCTTTATCATCCTGTCTTCTATCAATAACTTCATGAGGGATACCAACAAGGTGACGAAGAGTTAGATGAAATGGCGTTTAAAAAAATAACATCGTGAACTTACGAGTATATGAATCACTGCTTTTTTGACTACCCTCTATCATGTAATCATATTTGTACAGGTGCGCTGCAAAGAATATGAGGAATATCAGTAATTTCATGTTTACTGTTAAGCAGGGAGCACCAGCAGTGATACCAAAGTCCGTGTTCGAAACAAAAGCAGTTTTATCTTCTATAGAAAAAAAAAAGTGAAAGGATGAAAAAGGACAAAAAAAAAAAATAAAATAAACTGTCACTGATATTTTAATCGACAAGGCGTGTCGATAGAAGGGAGAAAACACATTGCAGCAATACTTAAACCTTCCATCTGTCCTCAAATCAAACCTTCACTGATTTTATGCCATAATGCTTGCCTCACTAAGCAGGTGGCAACAGGAAGCGGCTGGGATGACGCTATGGTAAAACTGCACGAGACATAATTGGGTTGACTGACACCTGGAACTTTTGCCTTCATAGTTATAATAACACATAAGTTTCCTCCTCCTCCTCCTACACACACACACACTTAAAACACACAAACAAACAAACAAACACACAGAGGCATGTCATAGGGAAAAAAAATCTTATGCAGGACTACCAAAACGAGAGAGAGAGAGAGAGAGAGAGAGAGAGAGAGAGAGAGAGAGAGAGAGAGAGAGAGAGAGAGAGAGAGAGAGAGAGAGAGAGAGAGAGAGAGAGAGAGAGATGGGAGGGGAGGGACAGATAGACACGTGTTGATAGATAAAATATAGACAGGCAGGCAGGTAGGCAGGCAGACAGACAGACAGACAGACAGACAGACAGACAGACAGGCAGACAAGACAAGCAAGAGACTCATAGATAGAAAGATGGACACATATAAACATGCTCAAACAAACAGACAAGGCAGGCAGAGCAGGCGGACAATTACACAAACAGGCACATCAGTATTATTTCCCCTTTCATAAAATTGTGTCTCTTGTGAAAGACAAGTTAAAAATAAACAAGTGTAGTACTAATTATGTTTCTCGTAGGTCATTAAGTTGCATTTATTGGCGGCACGGAATGAGGGAAGTAATTTTTGCAGCAGCAGTGTGTGCAGGCAATGGAGCAGCGGGACGTGGCATGGCGGTGAAAGGCATCTGTTGCACGCCACATGGAGCTTCCCACACCGACTGAATGCTACCGACGAGCAAAGCGAGAGGGTTTGCTTGGATATTTCAGATATTTTTGAGCAGATATCAAGGTATATAAATGTCTAGTAAAAGCAAGGTAAGATATCCAGCAAGTTGTGTGTTTGTTATTGGTTTTAACAGGGAAAAACTTGGCAAATTATATTCTTCTTGAGACGCACGTGTCTTACTCTTGACATCTTCACTGTGTCTGTATATGCTCAAGGCAAAGCTGAGCATCCATTGTATATATTCATAACGTGCCAGTGCTCAAAGAATGCATGACAGTGTTGTCAAGGCTGTGGTTTGCTGCAGTAACTGCGACCCAATATTACATTAGTTTTGCCATTATTTTTTGTTTATAATCCGGATTTGATGTTAAACGTTTTACTATTACGTGTTTCAGAAAATTTTAGTTATGAATTACGCGTTTGAGAAAATTTTAGTTATGAATTACGCGTTTCAGAAAATTTTAGTTATGAATTACGCGTTTCAGAAAATTTTAGTTATGAATTACGGGTTTCAGAAAATCTTATTAATTATGAAAACAAGATAGGAGAAAAGAAAATGTTTTAGTGTTTTACAGGCATCCGAGAATAGCAAGAAAAATGTTTTGTCCTCATGTCTATCGTGGAGTAGCATGACTATATTTTTGGGACATTCTCTTATGTCTGTAAAATACTATCACTTTTTTTTTATATGAAGAAAATTTTCTCCAAGAACAACGAAATATTTATCAAAGGCTCGATTATAAACAAAGGTGATCACAATATTTTGTATGGCTCATAATCGTGTTCTTTTTACGGTTGTGTGATTCTCACTTTATGATTTCTCCAAAATATAAACGTTTTCTAAGGTTTAGATTCTGCAGTTTTTTTTTTTTTTTCCTTTTAGAGTATTCAGCGTGCGTCACCCACTGATACTGCTCGCTATTATTTCATCATGGCATTCACGAGGCTGCAAACATTGTATATCTCAATCTATTTTTAACCCCGATAATACATTTTTTTTTTTTGACTGACACTGCTGTGTGTGTGTGTGTGTGTGTCTGTTACATCTCCAGCACTCTTCAATGCCTGCTTCTTTGTCTTCTGCAGTTGTACTAGCTTCTTCATGTTAAACTTTCAAACCCATATTTTTTTTTTTTTCTCCTTGCGTTCCTGTTCATCAACAAATCTACATATCACTACGTCACTTTCCTGGCGCATGCATGTGGGCGGGCACCTCGAAAATAAAACACTCCAGCCCACGTTTCCAGCTCACCCTTGTCATTTCAAACACTACGGGGCCACGTCTCGATAGTGGGCACAGCAGACGCCACTTCCGCGCAGCATTTTATCGTCAATACGCCACAACACAGCAGAGACTGGTCTCCGTGACGGTGCTTCAAAGGTATTCATTGTTTTTTTTTTTCATTTTCTTCCAATTCGGTGCATTCAATTTGCACCTGCACAATATTCCATAACGGAGTGAAAGGGAGTCACCAAAACCTGCCTTTGGGCGAGAAGAGATTAATACACTACTATTATATACGTGTTCTTGTATTAAATGATTAACTAAGATCAAAATGACGTGCAGTAAAGGAGACATACCAGGCCAGGTCCTCTACCCCAAGAACTTCACGTTGTCAGCGGTAATGTAGGCGAGATGAAACTTATACGTGCAGAGGACACGATTCCCTTCAAGGAAGAGAAGTAGTCCGGTTAATTAGATATGTCCTTCTATGAGACAGACATTTGTGACGTCTCTGGCACGTTTGTAATACAGAGGAAAGTATGTAAGAGGCAATACATTCAGCAGTTTTCCTCAATCGTAAGTGTCCTGATCTGGTGACAGTCTTCCTACAAAACCTGACACCTGACAGGCGCTAGGCAGATTAAAACATTTAAGACTGAAGGGAAAAACGTTGAACACAATGGACGTGAATGCTGGGGGTTACTTCACTATGGACCATGACTTGACGTTTGGAAGAGAGGAAAGCTTTGAAGAGTTACAAAGGCTGAGTATGGAGTCTTGGCTCATCACAGGATTTAAGGCTGAGGGAAAAACGCTAAATACAGTGATGGGTGTTGCAGGTTACTTCATTTCTGGTGCTGGCACTGTTTTTTTCACTGCTTTGCCGCCATGATTCGCGCCAAAGAACATTCACGCTTCAAGTTTTCTGCATCGTGTTGGAAGAGGGCGAAGTGCGGCCTGTGGTGTTTTTTGTTATGCTTGGGTGTCTGTTGGATGGCGGTGCTCTTCATGTCACTGCTTCATCTCTTTCACGGCAAGATTTTTTTTTTTTTTTTTTTTTTGCTTCAACTCTTTTAGTGCTAAACATTTTTGTCTTCTTTTAATTCCCTTCCTGCTACATTTTTTTCTCTCTATTTCAACTCCTTCAATACAAGACATTTTTTCTCTCTCTCTGCTGCAACTCTTTCACTGCTGGGTGATTTTTTTTTCTGCTTTACCCCTTTCAATGCCAGACAATTTTTATTTTCTCCTCAATTCTTTCACTACAAGATTTTTTTTGTTTTTGCCTCAACTTCTTTTATTGATTGCTAGACAAAATTCCTTCTCTGTTTTAAATCTTTCAGCTGCTAGACATGTTTTTACTGCTTCAACTCTTTCACTGCCAGACTATTATTTCTTCATCACCTACATTTTTATAACAATTACTTAGGACATAAGAACACAATGGAAGCAGCAGGGAGCCAGTAGGCCTACATGTTGCAGTCCCATAAGTACACCCGCCTATCATTCTTATTCACAATTTAATCATATCTCCTTTAAAGCTCCCTATTGACTATTTTGCACTGCACTCGCTTAAATAATTCGGCAAGCTAGAAAAGATAATATCAACTTTCTATTCTCGCTTTTTATTTTTGTTTGAATGTTAACAAAGGATGGCTGTAGCAACAAAAGGGTTATTCTTTAAGAGTAGGTAACTTTATTTTACGTGGAGAGAGAGAGAGAGAGAGAGAGAGAGAGAGAGAGAGAGAGAGAGAGAGAGAGAGAGTAACGGAGATGGCGGAAATACGATTAGGAAGAGAAGAAAGGATAGGACTGACTGATTAAAATAACAGAAAAAAGAGAGGAAACGAGAACAAAGGAGAGGAAAGGAGAGAACAGAGCAGATCAGAAAACAGAAAAGCCGAAGTAAGGCGAGGCGAGGCAAGACGAGGCGAGGCAAGGAGAGGAAGGGAGAGAAAGGGAGAGGAGATTATAGGGTGGGCGAAGGTAAAGGAGAGTAAGGGAGAGGGAGGAGGAGAAGAAGGGAGGGAGGGTGATATATGCAAATTTCATTGGAATATATTATAATAACAGAAAGAAATGGCCAGGAAAGGAAAACTGAAAATAAAATCATGGTAGAATCAATTTAGAAATATAGAACAAAATTACGAAAGGAGGAAAAGTGTCTGCGACCAGTAATAAAATAAAAACAATGAAATTGATAAAGCGAAAGAGAAAAAAAAAAGAAAGTTGAAAAAAGATAAGAAATAAGTCAGTTAAGATCGAGAATGTTACAAATGGGAGGCGTAAGAAGAAGAGGAGAAACGAAATAAAAAAAAATACAGATGAGAAAGAAGGAAAAAAATGAGTAACTGAATGGAAAAAGAAAATACTGGACGTCAAATAGAGAAGAGAACACTAAATAAATGAGGTACGAGAAAAAAAATTCCTAGAGGAGGAGGAGGAGGAGGAATGGCGGAAAGTGGAGGAGGAAGAGGGAGAAGAACGAGGAGGAGAGAGAAGATATAAGAGGAGGAGGACGGCAAGGAGGAGAAAGAGAAGGAAACGAAGGACGGCGAGAGAAAGGAGCATGAGCATGAGAAGCAAGCGTGGAAGGAAGGAGTAAAAAAAAATAAAGATGGAGGAGGGGAAGGAAGAACACCACGAGTAAGGAAGGGAAAGAAGGGAGAATTGAGGGATTCTCGACTCTTGTCAGGAGTGTCTCGTGTATCACTGCCTCTTTTAATCGAGTGAGGACGAGGACGAGGCGACGCGGCACAGGAGAGATGGTAGTAGCGGCGCCCCTCATCCCCTGAACCAACCCATCCATTTCCAACTCAAGATACAGAAATAGTATTCAAAATAGTGCCTTTTCCTTAGTAAGAAGAAATAGTGAAGTTCTCTTATTACTTCCGAGCCAACCCAGATCCGTCCCCTCTCTTCTTACAGCCATTTGAGTCCAACTTAGCGCCGCTGGAATCATTGCCCAGTGAGTATTAGGCGAGCCTCCGCATGCATGTTATTCTTGCAAGGAAGTGCCCGTGTGCGCCCTCACAGGCAGGAGACGTGTGCGATGAACTCCTGGCCTGAGAGAGAGAGAGAGAGAGAGAGAGAGAGAGAGAGAGAGAGAGAGAGAGAGAGAGAGAGAGAGAGAGAGAGAGAGACAGACAGACATAGATAAACATACATCAAATGTTCAAGCACAGAAGACCTAAAGTTTAGGCTATCAAGATCTAAAATTTGATCTATTGTTTCTGAAAATAGATATTCCTTGATCGTCAAGAGACGGGCATCTGTTACTCTGCACCAGAGTGTTGTCCCTTGAACAATTCGCCTGTCACTGGCTTCCCGAGGCAATGCATTATTACAAGGCATCTTCTCTTTGCGTCACATTAGAGTTTCTCTTACTTTTTTTGTTTGACTCAGATCCAATTACTTGAAGGTTTCTTCAGACAAAGAGCCTGTATCCGTAAGAAATATTGAACGCTGTTTTCGCAGTTTCACAATGGAGGTTTCAGATTGATAAAAAATAGTAATTGTGAAAAGTGTGGAAACTTTTCTTTCAGTACAGAGTGTCAAGGAAGCTTTCTATAATCTCGTTATGTCTTACTAGTAATTCATTTCTCAGTCCATCTGAAAAATGAATGTACGTCCTCTGCTAGCACGAGCACGAGTCATGAATAACTTTGTAAGTAATGACTGGCTGTTTAGTGCTCCACCAACACTAAATAAAATGTGCTGGAATTCAGAGAATGGCAGTAAAGGAAATGAGGTGTACAAAGAAGATGGTTTCATGTTACCCTCAAGCTGTTTTTGTTATGTATTTTTGTTAATTTTACTTTCCTTTTTTTTTTTTTTACTTTACTTCAGTAAGAAGTCTTTTACAGTCATTGTAGTCAGTGGATTGATCGTCAAAACGTGTTGAGATAAGAATAATACGAGTAAATTCACAATCGACCATCCTTCAAATAACAACGGTTTACAAAATTATATCTAGTAAGTTAACTACAGATTTGGTTCCGCGAGTAACATACCGAGCTGTCCATTCTGGTCTTAGCCGAGTAACAGATGCATCGATAATCCTTAGGAATATCAAGTACCTTAACTCGTAAACCACTGTAGCAACCAGTGTCTGCCAATGCGTTTCGTTATTAAGAATATCTGCAGGACAGGAAAGCTTATGAATGACTGCTTTACTGCGGGACGGAGAGACAAACGATGCGAGTGGAAGCAAGATTAGAAAATCGTACTAAGCATTTTTTGCTATGCATAAGACGGAATGATAAAACACCACTAAAAGAATAATGAATGACTGACGTTATGGGATGAACTTTACTTAATATTCTGGAGCAAATAGTCAGTTGTAGTGAAGAACACATCCATAGATTATCGTTTCTTTAGGATTTCATTAAATATTTTGCTAACAAGTTAACTTACATACGTATATATGTAGGTACTGTATAGAGACAGGGCTTAAATAAACCGATTACAAATCAGTGAAGCTTCACGGCATGGAGACACCGAGGTTGTGAGGCAGTGAGATGGCATAAGAACCTTTCATAGGGCCGAGTACCTTGTCCCGAGCAAACACGCCGCAATCACGTTCTTTGTGATTATTCTTCTCTCTTAAAGTCCATGGTCTGCTAAAAATATGAGTGATCATATTTGGAAACAGATTACCAACACATCAGAGGCCTTTTGATCGAGGGAAAACACTACTCACAGTTCAGTCAAGTTCTGAGCAGGACTGTACGAAAAATAGGGGTTCATATATATAACTATTCTGTCTTGTACTAAATTATCACCATTGTTACATTAAACAAATAATTATATATTCATTAACTTTTTTCATCATTCAGATATACCAACAAAATGCACTGACTCGAAAACTTCCAACAAAAGACTGATGAACCAAACACTAAAACGTCAGCTGTTATTATTATAAACAAAAACATTCTATTACATCGCTTACGCTTCAAACAGAGCTGCCCTTGCATCACAATATTAATTACAACGTGCCGTGTAATTTGACTGGCTAATATATTGTACATACAAGAGCCGTTAGACATGAAAAAGAGGCGTTTTATAAGTATGAGCTCATAGTAAGCCGTGATGAGGAAGCCATACTCTTCCATACTCCTCCTCTTATAGAAAAAGTATAAATTAAACAAGAGTGGCAGAACAATCACAGCATTCCTATACAACTTGTCTTTTCCTGCATATTCTAGAGAGAAAGAGACAAGTAATATAAAAAAAAAATAGTAAAAATGACTGAATGAATAAATAAGATAATCCAAGGAGAAACAGTCCCCTCTGTTCCTCCCCACCCTGCAGGAATGACATGCCTCGCGGGAAGGGTACAAAGGCCTGCACTCTAGTCCCTCTCAGTCGTCATGAGGGACCCACCAGCCTAACCAGGACCCAGTCTGCTAAATCCCCGCGTCTCAGGATGGACAGCACTACAGAGAACAACAATGACAATGAAAGTGATATGAAGTAATAAATTATTGGTATTGTTGTTGTTGTTATTATTATTATTATTATTATTATTATTATTATTATTATTATTATTATTATTATTATTAATATTATTATTATTATCATTACTATCAATATCAATCTCATTATTATTGCTAATGAATTAATACTGTTATTGTTTTTACAGTTATGATAATGATATTAAGGTAATTATTACTGTGAAAATTACCATTTCTGTTTCTGGTGTACTACAACAGTACATCATCACAAACCACAGATGAACAGACTTATTGCAGAGGAATAGTGGAGGCCTTGTACAAAATTAACTCCTCAGAATGGCTTGCTTTCCAACACGTTAAACAATACTGTAAAGTCATTTTACATTTTTTGGGGAAACAAGACGATAAGGATTTGATTTCTTTAATTTTTATACTAAACGCAGAAAACATGATTATTAAACGTGGTCATCTCCCAAGACTATTTTAGATGGCCAGACATGATTAATCGGGTTCTCATGGATGTTTTCCTACTGATAGTGTAGTAGAAATCTCGCTAACCTACTAATTAATAATGAAACAACCTGGACAACCACCATAACTCTCACTAAAGCCAGTAAAAAAAAAAAAAAAGCCGAGATTAGAGCCCGAAACGTTCATGAACACCAAGAATAAACCAGTCACACCTTGGACATGACAAATGCAAACAGACAAATGCCTGCAACAAAGTTAAATCTATTCACCCAAAAATCAGAGAACAAACGAAGAATTACTTGTGGTTTGTTTACAAGAGTGGTTAAGCGTTGCGGCAGAGTAATGAAGCACTCATGGCGGAATAACCCCTCAGAACATATAATGTAATGCCTTGCTTTCGGTCCTCTAATGGAGATTCCTTCGTCAGTGCCGGCAGGAAGGGGAGGCGGCCTTTCCTGACCCAAACTCCTGCTAGAACACGTTGTTGGATGTAATATACATAAGTATCCGCCTGGTGCGCCTTCCTACACATGCCTCTTGACTACGCGAATGTAAAACGAAAGCTTAAGTATTTGAAAATCAGTAAATGTTGTTATGCAGTACAAGAAGCGGGAAAGAGAACAAGGCATCGAAACTCCGGCAATATAGTCTTCTCTTGTTAATATTCAGAACACTGGAAAATTTATTAGCATGAAATCACAAAAGAGAGAGAGAGAGAGAGAGAGAGAGAGAGAGAGAGAGAGAGAGAGAGAGAGAGAGAGAGAGAGAGAGAGAGAGAGAGAGAGAGAGAGAGAGAGAGAGAGAGAGAGAGGGAGGGGGGGGGAAGTAGGTAGATTTTTTTCTAGGCAACATTACCATTTTTAAGAAAATGTAATGCCAAAAAAAAATAAGTGGCAAAAAAAAAATTAGGTGATAATGAAAAAAAAAACTATCCGAAAAAGTGTTAAATATGATCCTGGAGAATATAAAATGATAAAATAAAAAATTCAAGTTTTCTCCTATATTTTAAGCACAAAATTATCTTATCTTCTCCTTAGACCTGTAGATACTCTTCCCTCTTCTTCCCTTCCTTTTCTCCCTCCTCTCCGCCGCACCATCGTTATAACACACTGGCCCACCTCACCAACAGACAACAAACTTTCCACTCAGTCCGCTCCTCGTGTCCCGCCCAGCCCCTGCTCGATCCTCCATGTGAAGGCCCCACCTCGTCCAGCTCAGCCCATCCCTGTCTCTTCCGTCTCGCCAAGGGAAAGACGAGTATGCGAGGCGAGCTGTACTTGGCGCCGGCCCCTCGTCCTTCTTCCAGGGAGGAGGAGGAGGAGGAGGAGGAGGAGGAGGAGAACATGCAACGATACTTTCTTGATACGTCTTTTTCTCGTTTTTAGCGCCTTTGTACAAAGGAATGCACAGAGAGAGAGAGAGAGAGAGAGAGAGAGAGAGAGAGAGAGAGAGAGAGAGAGAGAGAGAGAGAGAATGACCGAAATGACACCATTTCCATAAAAGTACAATCCAACGGCCTACATGCAGTCCAGTACGTATCATGCTCGCACGTGTGAGCAGCAGCACAGGCGAGGCCACACTCCCGCCCCGCTGCGTCACTGTCTGGCGGTGTGCACGCTTCCAATAAGTCACGGACGCCTTGACTTGTGACGGAATTTATTGCATGACACTGGATGGCATCATTTGGATATATATTGCATTCCACAACCACGTCAATGAATACACTGCATTACATTACAACAACACCGATATTATCCAGTCATGTTATGATGCATTCAGGTTTTTTATTCCATAGTGGGATCAAATGAAAATAATTTGCTCGACTTGGTTGTAGTGAAGCATTTGATTTGTCTGTTCCATGTCAGCTTCTATATTGTCTACAGAGAAGTATTTGTGGCTCTGTTAATCATTCCATTCGATACGAGAGAAAGAAAAAAAAAAAAAAAATATATATATATATATATATATATATATATATATATATATATATATATATATATATATATATATATATATATATATATATATATATATATATATATTTTATTTTTATTTTTTTTTTTTTTATGTAGGAAGGATACTGGCCAAGGGCAACAAAAATCTAATAAAAAAAATGCCCACTGAAATGCCAGTCCCTAAAAGGGTCAAAGCAGTGGTCAAAAATTGGTGGATAAGTGTCTTGAAACCTCCCTCTTGAAGGAATTCAAGTCATAGGAAGGTGGAAATACAGAAGCAGGCAAGGAGTTCCAGAGTTTACCAGAGAAAGGGATGAATGATTGAGAATACTGGTTAACTCTTGCGTTAGAGAGGTGGACAGAATAGGAGTGAGAGAAAGAAGAAAGTCTTGTGCAGCGAGGCCGCGGAAGGAGGGGAGGCATGCAGTTAGCAAGATCAGAAGAGCAGTTAGCATGAAAATAGCGGTAGAAGACAGCTAGAGATGCAACATTGCGGCGGTGAGAGAGAGGCTGAAGACAGTCAGTTAGAGGAGAGGAGTTGATGAGACGAAAAGCTTTTGATTCCACCCTGTCTAGAACAGCAGTATGAGTGGAACCCCCCCAGACATGTGAAGCATACTCCATACATGGACGGATAAGGCCCTTGTACAGAGTTAGCAGCTGCGGGGGTGAGAAAAACTGGCGGAGACGTCTCAGAACACCTAACTTCATGGAAGCTGTTTTAGCTAGAGATGAGATGTGAAGTTTCCAGTTCAGATTATAAGTAAAGGACAGACCGAGGATGTTCAGTGTAGAAGAGGGGGATAGTTGAGTGTCATTGAAGAAGAGGGGATAGTTGTCTGGAAGATTGTGTCGAGTTGATAGATGGAGGAATTGAGTTTTTGAGGCATTGAACAATACCAAGTTTGCTCTGCCCCAATCAGAAATTTTAGAAAGATCAGAAGTCAGGCGTTCTGTGGCTTCCCTGCGTGATATGTTTACCTCCTGAAGGGTTGGACGTCTATGAAAAGACGTGGAAAAGTGCAGGGTGGTATCATCAGCATAGGAGTGGATAGGACAAGAAGTTTGTTTTAGAAGATCATTAATGAATAATAAGAAGAGAGTGGGTGACAGGACAGAACCCTGAGGAACACCACTGTTAATAGATTTAGGAGAAGAACAGTGACCGTCTACCACAGCAGCAATAGAACGGTCAGAAAGGAAACTTGAGATGAAGTTACAGAGAGAAGGATAGAAACCGTAGGAGGGTAGTTTGGAAATCAAAGCTTTGTGCCAGACTCTATCAAAGGCTTTTGATATGTCCAAGGCAACAGCAAAAGTTTCACCAAAGTCTCTAAAAGAGACTTTGGTGAAACTTATATATATATATATATATATATATATATATATATATATATATATATATATATATATATATATATATATATATATATATATATATATATATATATATATATATTTTTTTTTTTTTTTTTTTTTCTTTCTTTTTTTTCCGTACTCATTTAAACACCAGAATAGATCTAGGTTAAATTCTCTCTCTCTCTCTCTCTCTCTCTCTCTCTCTCTCTCTCTCTCTCTCTCTCTCTCTCTCTCTCTCTCTCTCTCTCTCTCTCTCTCTCTCTCCGCCTTTAGAAAGACAATAAACAACTGAAGGAGAGTCCGGTGTTTTTATTAATTATTTTGAGTCGGCATGAGGAACTTCCAGAAAGTTAATTTTCTTTCATAAATCTAAAGTTCAAGATAATTAGTTTCCTCGAAAGGTAATTCACTAAAATCTACTTCACCTGAAAATTAATTGATGGCTAAATTTGTGAGTTTTTTGTAACTTTATATTCATCATTACTTGTAAGGTTTGTGTTTAATTGAAGTTTTAAAGATAAACAATTTGTGGCCCACCTTTGCATATCTTCTACCATTATTTCCCTGGTTACAACTTTCCTGAATTAAGTAAATGGATGCTTCCCATTTTCCATGCCTCGATGCGTAAGACTTATATTTGCTCATAGTATGTCCAATTTACTTATGCATGTATCTTCGCTATCTTCGCTCTCTCATATATTTTACTGATAAACTCTGGAAATCTCAGCTGCTTCTGTTTTTCTTCTTCCTACGACTCAAACTGTTTCACAAGAGCAGTACCAATAGCTCTCCGAAACTAAACTGGCCAGCTTATGGGAGCTACATATTGAGCGGTGTGTCATCTCATTTGTGTAGCCTTAGCCAGACTCCATGACTCACAAAAATAAGATATCTTTTTGAACGAGGCAGTGGACACGATAGGTATGTTTCTGTTATAAGAGACCATCACTCGGCCGCTCAGGTGACCCTGCGTTCACAATATAAATGACAAGGTACACATACACAATCACGAGTGAACGTGTTTTAGATAAGTACACGAGTGTTCATTGCTGCATAAATGAAATCTTGTGCATTATGGATCACGAGTTTAAGTCTTTTAAATAAAAAAAAAATATATATATATATATATATATATATATATATATATATATATATATATATATATATATATATATATATATATATATATATATACATTCCCTTGGACTGGTAATAATTTCCTTCATGTTTCTGAACACTTTTCTTCACAATTCTGATCATGTTTTATTATAAGCGAGATGAAATACTGTATTCTTTATATGACAGTAATTTCAGCACTTGGAAATTCATCAGGAAGCAGTAAGGCGGCTGCGGCAGAGTGCACGTAATGGCCGCCATTACTCCTGCTGCCTCCTGTTTCTCGCCGCAAACTGTTATAGGCTTGTGTGATTTTTATTCCTGTCTAAGGAGGAATTTTATATCGCCGAAGAAATAACTTTTCCAGCACACACACACACACACACACACACACACACACACACACACACACACACACACACACACACACACACACACACACACACACAGACCAAACCAGGCAACGCAGAGGTAAAGTAGAAAGACGGTTTTTGTCTGGAATTCGCATTGTTGTCACGTCCTCTTGAATGCTATCCATGAGCCGCATCCGCGCGCGCACACACACACACACACACACACACACACACACACACACACACACACACACACACACACACACACACACACACACACACACAGACAGACACACACACACGGGGTTTCAAGGTTTATTGTTATAGTACTGAACGCTCCATTGCCTTGATATACGCACATGTGAGGCAACAAGGACATAGGAAGCTGATTATTTCCAGTTTTCCAGTAGCAATTAAAAAACATTACTTATGTAAGCTGAGCATTATAAAACATTTCGTGATCTTAACTCGACTGCTTTTTAGCATACTCTAGAAAACGTTATTGGGTTTTTAAGAGCGTTTTCCATGATTGTAGAGAATGTCAAAACCAGCATAAAACTCCACTGTTGTTAACATACTCTAGTAAAAGTTACAGGGGTTTTTAAAAATGTTTTCCATGCTCCCAAGGAATGTCAAATATTCAGCATTGTAAGCAAGAAGACACCCATGGAAACCAGAATGATAACATCTGCTTTGATGAATGTTACTGGGGTTTTTAAGAATGTTTTTATTATTCTACGCTGTCCGTATCAAAACACCTGTGAACACCCATATGATAATCTTTGGTTTACTGAATGTTACTGGATTTTTCTAGGGCGACTTCATGATTTTAATAAAAAAAAAAAAAAAGAAAGAAATTAGTGTCAAAAGGAAGAAAAAAACACGCGGGGCAGACTGTGCCAGCACGTGAACACGAACCTTTCTCCAAGGTATACCAATTCATGCATTTACAAGGAAAAATAAGATTGAAAAATACCTATGAACACTGTATTCCGTAAAACAATAACAGTAGATGAAATTAATAAAAAGATACACTTGATTCTGAGATATGTGAACCATAACTTAAAAAAAAAAAAAAAAAAAAGAGCATGCATGTTTACACCACTTGGCGCATAAATCCAAGCCGCCGTATTGTCACAGCATGCCAGACTGGATTAAAAGCCATCATGTATAATGTATCGCTCCTATCAACTACTGCTTCACACAAAAATTAATCAACAAGAAAAAAAAAAAAAGAAAAATGACGGTGTGTTTACACACACCTACATCAATACTTGGGCGTCAGTGTTGGCGGGGAGACGTGCACGGAAAGTAACCTATGCTTGATAGCATGTTTCCACCTAGAGTATTATTTCCTAAATCTCCATGCAATGAACTTGGTGGTGTGACTGTTCTACCAATAACTCCATTGGACAACAAAGATTTGACTTTTCTGGTGCTTTATGTACAATTATCTTAACTACTTTTTTTTTTTTTTGTAATTTGGTTTCTTCTTAATCACCTGCAGAGCTTTTGAGCTGACTTTTTTTTTTTTTTTAGCCAACTGGCGGATTTTTGAGTCACCTCGTGTGTGTTTCAATCAGCTGCAGTGTTTTTCTTATCTGGTCTGTTCTGAACAGCTCGCTGTCGACTGTGTTTTCATTTATATATATATATATATATATATATATATATATATATATATATATATATATATATATATATATATATATATATATATATATATATATATATATATTTTGTTAGCTGGAGTATTTTCAAGTTAGCTGGTGTGTTTTTGAGTGACTAATGTGTTAAATCAACGGCAGTGTTACATTATTTTTTTTATTTTTTTTATTTATTTATGTATTTATTTTATTTTTTTATTTATTTATTTATTTTCTAATTTATCTAAATATATAATTTAAAAAGCCAGCTGCTGTTATTTGAGTTCCGCCCTGCAGCAAACAAGCCAATATCGTCCTGAGACCAGTAATTGTTGGGCGCAATTGGCGGACCGCGTCTGGTAGACAGAAAAGTGACGGCCAACTTTGAGAACGGTTTATACTCGCGGCCAGAGCTTTGGAGCCACTGATACCAGCTGAGAGAGAGAGAGAGAGAGAGAGAGAGAGAGAGAGAGAGAGAGAGAGAGAGAGAGAGAGAGAGAGAGAGAGAGAGAATCTATACAAAGAGATACGAGTAAATATTGAAAATTGTAAAAGCCTGTCAGCTTACCAACGACTGGTCTAAACACTACAATTCCTAGTAACCCTGGAATTTCCAAAGAAAGCAAACGATGCGCGTGTACACATGAAGCAAAACTGTCAGCGTTCCTTTTCTTTACGTGGTCAAAGCTGCACTTAGGGCGATTTTTAGAGAACGTTTTTTTTTTTTAAGCAGACGTGTTTGTGTTTGACGAGTATCTCCTCCACGTGACTTCATAAGAAGACGCAAATGTAAGTCTATCAAGCACTGCCTTATAAGGATAAACACCTAACTGTAATAGCACCAGGTGAGTGAAAAGCCGCGATATCGAGTTCTCAGGTAGCCAGGTAGCGAGGAGCCGTGTGGTGGTCTGTTCCCTTTGGTGTTGTTGAGAAAAGGGAGAAAAAAAAAAAAGAACACGAAGAACGTAAGAAAAGGAGTAAGATAACGAATCAAGACAGGAAATTAGAGGAGCAACAGGAGGAAATAAAGATGTGAAAGAGGAAATTTACGTATTCTGCTCCATCCACCACCTCCCATTTTTCTTCCTATTCCTCTTTTGGTAGGACGTGAGGAAAACGATGGTGGAGGTAGTACAGAACAAAAAGACACACTCCTAGCCCTCATGACACACGAGGAGGATGGAGCAACGGATCAAGGCTATAAATGTATTACATGCTGCACTGTGTCCTGTTTCCTAGACTACTCCTCAGGGCACATGTATGCCTGTCAATTGTTTTAAGTCTTAGAGGAAGTGGCAGTATACGTAGATGTGATACAGCTGACTGTAATCCCAAGCATTGCATCATTTTATCCCTGAAATTTAACAGGCTCTACTGAAAGTTATTCGTGTTTTTGATGAGTGTTTTCATAGTTGTAGTGATAATTTAGCAAGAATTTTTCATTAATGTAATAAAAACAATAATAATAATAATAATAATAATAATAATAATAATAATAATAATAATAATAATAATAATAATAATAATAATAATAATAATAAAACTTTAATTCATTTCACAGCTGGGAAACAATTTAAGTCGTTCACTGCTACCAATCTTTGCTAATGTCTCTTTAATGATGGCGGCCATTCATTTGTAAGCCACGTCAACTCATTCATGTTAGAAAATCGTTGCATTTTCCTTTAATATATGAAAGTACTTGTCTTTTTATGGATGAAAATGTTTTGACTATATTCATAATTCACAATGCGTCACGTACACAGACTTAACTGTCTGAGACCGCACACTGTCACGCACACCATTAAGAGGAACACCGCCGTCTGAAACAGGAAGAAGAAACGACCTCATCAAAAGTAAACAGAAAGAGGAAAACAGAAGACCCAGACAGTAAGCAGAACACGCCAAGGAGTGCCGATATGAAGGCTGCACTCCCACCCAACAACTCAACTCACCTTCTTAAACGACTGACTGCCTGGCTCAACCTTCTTGCTTGTCGAATGTGCATTAATTTTACACCATAATATATATATATATATATATATATATATATATATATATATATATATATATATATATATATATATATATATATATATATATATATATATATATATATATATATATATATATCCCAACAAGGAAAAACATACGAATAACTACCGTAACATCAGCCAAGCCAGTCGATCCTACCACACTTGCTTATCATTGTTACCACTATTAATGATTTATTATAGCGGTAGACTTAAAAATAGGATAGTCTTGAATTTGACAAATAGACGTGCAAGCTGACTGTTGCAATTCACGGCAACCTCCATGCCTCACCACTTCTACGAGCAAACTAGCAGACTGAATACCAAATGACACCAAATAACTTGCATATCAGTAATTATACATCATCACTAGCAACACAAGATACTTCCTGGGCGACCCCACCCCACCCCACCCACCTCTCTCTCTCTCTCTCTCTCTCTCTCTCTCTCTCTCTCTCTCTCTCTCTCTCTCTCTCTCTCTCCAAACAAAGACTAGACCTGTACAAAGACCAAAACACCGCTGCAACATCCCCGTGCTGCCTATAATAGGCAAACCGACACCGTGCACCAAACGTTAACAAAAAACAGCAGCAGCAGCAGCACCGTCAAGCAGACATGACACACAACATGAAAGAAAACGGGGAGAGCACTGACAAAGAGAATGACAGACGCACCGCACTTCAAGGTCTCGTCAGCTGTGTCAAAAGAGAGAAAAATAGCGGAGGGGATAAAAGACAAAAGCCATACCTGACATGCTGAAGGACTTTGAGGAGGATAGGGGAGAGGGGACGCCGCAAGTGAAGGCACAAGGAGCACTGGGGCCGCTGGTGGGCGCTGGCTGGCGGCCTTCCAAACTATATATCTTGATCGGCTGCTCTGGGAGGGAGAGGAAAAAAAGACGACAATTCTTTTAGTTATCCTTCGTCTTTCCCTGACTAGTGACACCTGAGGCCACGATAATGTGCCCCGCGGGTGTCGCTAGTGGTGTGGCGATGGTGGTGTGGGAATGTAAGTGTGGTGGTGGTGGTGGTGATGGTGGTGTTATCAAAGGTGTGGTAGTATTGGTAATGTGGTGCAAATGGTTACTGGTGTCGCAGTGTTGTTTTATATGAAATGTTATAACACCCTTAACCCTTCTATTCCGGTGATTAAACTATTTTCCCATAAGCCATGACGGGGAAAAATCATAAACCTAGAAACTGTCAGAAGACTGTTTAAATACTAATATTTTTTTTTCTCTCTGTGTTATTCTGAATACAATGATGTACTTTGTAGCTCCATGTGATCTCTGAAAAGGTTAGTTATGGCTTATCAAGGATCTCGCTGTGTGATCCGTCAACCAGAAACAGCCCAGGGAAGACACACACACACACACACACACACACACACACACACACACACACACACACACACACACACACATATAATAATAGGGAAGGATCTGAGATCCTTCGCTATTATCAGGCTATCCGTGTCCTTCGCTCTTATCAGGTCCCTTGGCTCTTATCAGGGTGCTTTCCACACGGCGGGTCGCACGGGTTACCAAGTGTCGCCCTCAGAATGGGAGAATAGCTTAGTTACCGCTAAATATACAGAGCTAGTGGCAACACTACGGGTGGAAACAGATGCCAGACACTTCCACGCGCCATCTGACTCGAGAAACCGCGCTTGGACCTCAAAATTGAGGCGCGAAAATTCTTGATTACGGGAACGATCGCCGTCGCTACGGACGCACTGATGCAATCGTTCATATATGATCACCGGAATGAAAGGGTTAAATAGCAGAGGTAGTGCCTTACTGCTTATATTTAAAGGGATGGAAAATATAATTACAAGCATGACTACAAACTAGCAAAATGTACAAAAGAGTTAAGTGCACAGACATTACACAGTCTCAAGAGATGGCTGGATAAATTGATGGATGATGATGACAGATGGCCTGGCCTGATGGCGGAGAGCTGTCAGAAATATCGATCTCATATGTACATTGAAAAACATATCTAGAGAAAAAGATGTTATGTGGTAAGCAGTAGTTATGCTCTTCTTAATTAATATTGTGTGAGTTTTAAATGTGACAATGAAGCCACGTGTTGGGAAGTCCAGTTAGCAAGAATCAGCTTGAAGTTGAGATCCTAGATCTCTATTTCAGCACTTCATCCACCATCCGAACTCCATTCCAAAACTGAAATTACAATGCGCTTTAACTCCTGCATAAATGTAAAGTGGAAGTGTTGAGCCAAGGCACTGCAGGATGAAGGAGAGATAGAGCAATGAGTTATGAGCAAAGACGTGAGATAAGTCGCTGTCTTCAATTTAAAACCTATCGGCGGATGAATATTATGTCTTTTCAACAACAAAAGCCCTTTACGGTATATATTTAGGAAATTTTACGTAATAATTTCCTTCTTCCACAGCTTTATTTCCTATATATACGAAAATAGATCGGCAAGTGGGAATTATACACATGCTGCATCCAACTTCATTTCACGGTTTCATTTTCCAATACGCCAATAGGGGGAGATAAACGTGTGGTGGCAAATTATGTTAGGGAGAGTGTATGGGTGTTGCAGTGTGATAAGGCCACCATTAATACTCATGTACACACACACACACACACACACACACCACAAGAAAACAAATAAAAAAAAACTTTCCCCTTTTCCCTTTCCCAAGCAAACGCAGAATCTCTACTTGGAATCGCCGTGAAAAATATTCCCCCCGAAGATAAGAGGCGGCAGAACAGGTCCGCATGAAAAAGGAAGAACATGAATTTCCTTGAGGCATAGTTTGCTTGCCACGTCGGGATTAGATAGTTCCCAAGTGCCGGTCCCCGATATCAGGAAGAATGGAAGCAGGAGGAGGAGGAAGAGGAGGAGGAGGAGCAGAAAAAAAAGGAAAAAGGAAAAAAAGAAATAACGGAAGAAAAAGAAAGGAAATTAAGAAACAAGAAAAGAAGACGGACAGTTATAATTTACACACACAAAGAGAGAGAGAGAGAGAGAGAGAGAGAGAGAGAGAGAGAGAGAGAGAGAGAGAGAGAGAGAGAGAGAGAGAGAGAGAGAGAGAGAGAGAGAGAGAGAGAGTCTAAAAATAGTCAAAATAACCAAAGAAAGTAAATCCTCTTTTCTAGACATTGATACGGAATAGCTGCAATTGATTCATCAGGAAAGAGACATCAAAAGACCTGAAAAGAACCGACCAACATATTCACTATCTCTGCTACACAAGTATTTCACAAACTATTCTCTAATAGAGTTACTGCAACGCTTGATCTCACTCCTTCCTGCGACTCCCGTTAGGGGTCGCCACACCAGACCACCAGTCACCATTTCACTGTCTTCTTCGTTTTCTGTTGCAATAATTCAACACAGCACACAGGATTCAGGAGGCGTTGTGCAGCTCACGAAATCCATGTGAAATATTTCGAATAAATAAATCCACAATGCGTGGCTTTAGCTGAGCAAGAAAAATATCCTCAACCATATATACACCTTCGGAGTGACCGAAACACTGGGGAGGATTGAGGTTAGGGTACATGTGAATGCACTGGAAGACTCATACGAGGTACAAAGTAATATGTCGAATAAATGAATCCACAATGCATGACTTCCACTGATCAAAAAATGCCCCCGATTCTGTAAAAACCTTAGCAGTTATTGAAGCAATGAGAAGGAGAGGAATAGAGGAGACATGTCAAAGTATTGCAAGTCTGATGCAGGAGGAGGACACACACACACACACACACACACACACACACACACACACACACACCACCGCGACCTGCTTCCCTGCGACTCACCGCCGCCGCGACGAGCCCTAAGCGCATGTGCCAAGCTGGTCCCCATCAGAGGCTGCACTGACCGTTACAAGCACATCGCCGTCCCACTCTAGTCAGGCTGTTTAATAACCACTCATGTTACTGCTACTCTTGTTTGTCATTCTAGTTAATTTTATCTTCTTATATTGTTTTAATTTCTCTGTTCTTAATTTTGCCCTTTTACCTTTCATTGTTATTGTCTGCCTCATAATTTGCCTCTGGTTTGGTGGTATTCTCATTCGTTTTAAGGTTTTCTTTCTACCACCAATGTATATTTTCAGCTGTTGGCTGCATATATATATATATATATATATATATATATATATATATATATATATATATATATATATATATATATATATATATATATATATATATATATATATATATATATATATATATATATATGGAGCACCGGCCAAGGGCAACAAAAGTGCAATAAAAAAAGGGCCCAATGAAGTGCCGGTCCCCGGACAAAGGCGAAAGCGTTAGTCAAAAATTACAGGATAAGTGTGTTGAAACCTCCCTCTTGAAAGAGTTCAAGTCATAGGAAGGTGGAAATACAGAAGCAGGCAGGAAATTCCAGAGTTTACCAGAGAAAGGGATGATTGAGAATACAGGTTAACTTTTGCATTAAAGAGGTGGACAGAAAAGGAGTGAGTGAATGAAGAAAGTCTTGTGCAGTGAGGTCGAGGGAAAAGGGGAGGTTAGCAAGAGCAATTAGCATGAAAACAGCGGTAGATGGTAGCAAGATAAGCAACACTGCGGCGATGAGAAACAGGCTGAAGACAGTCAGTTAGAGGAAGGAGCTAACAAGACGAAAAGCTTTTGATTCCATCCTGTCTAAAAGAGCCGTATGAGTGGGACCCCCCTCCTCCCCCCAAGATACATGTGAAGCATACTCCTTACATGGACGGATAAGGCCCGTATATAGAGTTGGCAGTTGGGGGGTTAGGGGGTGAGAAAACTGGCGGAGACGACTCAGAAAGCCTAACTTCATAGTTGTTGTTTTAGCTAGAGGTGAGATGTTAAGTTTCTAGTTTAGATTATAAATAAAGAACAGACTGAGTATGTTCAGTGTAGAAGAGGGGGACAGCTGAGTGTCATTGAAGAAGGGGCCCCCGATAGTTGTCTGGAAGGTTGTGCCGAGTTGATAGATGGAGAGAAAAAAAAAAAAGGTAATTGAACAACACTTAAGTTTGTTCTGCCCCAATCAGAAATTTTAGAGAGATCAGAAGTCTGTCGTTCTGTGGCTTCCCTGCGTCTATCAGTAGCATCTATCAATAAACCGTTGATTAATAATAATAATAATGATAATAATAATAATAATAATAATAATAATATTATTATTATTATTATTATTATTATTATTATTATTATTGTTATTATTATTATATCACAAAAAATGTAACAAAGCTACACTAAATGTACTTGCAAAACTAAAACCGTAAAATTAGAGAAGAACGGAGCAGGTAAATGCAAAGTAGTTCACCTGCGTCCACGTCTCCCTCTCTTTGTAATCCAGGTGATAATGTACGTCAATCACCTGCATTATGTATTGATTTCAGGCAAACACGGTTTTTTACTCAACCCCCCTTAACTTTACCATGGCCAATATGTTGTTCTCTTCCGGGATTAACGAAATCCGTCTTCCTGCATTGCTTTTGTTTTAACAGCCAATATGAATTATATATATATATATATATATATATATATATATATATATATATATATATATATATATATATATATATATATATATATATATAAACCACTGGGGACTATCCTCTCAAAGTCTGGATTCTTATCTCGACTATTTTTAAGTCTGTATTGAAAGTTGTTTATATTTTCGAAGTTGGTCTCATTGTTCTTGTGATAATTCATCTGACTGGGCAGTTTTGAGGCTCTCCAGAAAGCTTTTATGATTAAAATTCTAGCTTAATAAGGATTGTGTACTATCACTGGGAACAGTCACCATACGATCATCACAGAAGCATCTGGCAATGGTCTAAATAGTAGAAAAATGTGTCTATTTCTTTCTGCATCATGACATCAGCTTGATTTACACAGAAAATCATTATACATAATTATTTTCAAATGTTTACAATAAGATTAGTGACAAAGGAGCTAAAAAATGTAATCTAGTTATTCATCTATTTTTCCCTTTTTCTACCCTAATTAAGAACAGGCAATTTTGGGGAGAAGTGGGATTTTTTTTTCTTATATCAGCAATAAGAAGAAATCGGTTCTAAAATGATGGAATGTGACTGGAACGGACTCATTAATCCGACAGTTTGTAATGGCATGAATTGTTACATTATAGTTTACTCTCTCTTTCCTTCTTTCCTCACGTACAGCGTGGGACCCAGGCTGAGGTCAGCTGGGTTTCCATATAAATTTTCATCTCTTTTTCCTTCTCCTGTAGCTTGCGCCGTAAAAATCACTCTTAGTTCAGCATCGTTTTCACGACTCAGTATGGGAAACGAGTTGTAGCCGTACATAAATGTATATTACTCTAGTTAACTTTTGGTGACACTATATATGTATACTGTATCATGATGTGTTCTGTTTAGTACTATCATGACACTATACATGTATACTGTATCATGATGTGTTCTGTTTAGTACTATCATGTATTATGTACTTTTTAACATACGTAACAACAGTATTAGGAAAGGTCCCTGTATTGGCTACCTGGCCACCATGATATGAAGCTGAAGGTGAAGCTGCCGGGTGGAGTGCCGGTGGGCGAGGTGGGCAGAGAGGGCTCGCGAGAGTTCCAAGCCAGACGTGGTGTCTCTGTACATACTTGCACCTAAGGAACCAAATGAGTGTAAAAGCCACAACGTGTTTGTTATAACACCCTTACAGAGCTTCTGATCCATTAAAGAAACAGACAGTGAGAGAGAGCGAGAGAGAGAGAGAGAGAGAGAGAGAGAGAGAGAGAGAGAGAGAGAGAGAGAGAGAGAGAGAGAGAGAGAGAGAAAGAGAGAGAGAGAGAGAGACCGGAGCGAGAATGACACATAGGTGAGTAACATTACATGTGACTGTAACAAGTTAGTGGTGAGTCAATGTGCAGCCTTAAGAGAAGACTAGATAAAATTATGAATAAGGACAACAAACGGCTATGTTTTATTCAGGAAATGGTCTCTTGCAACTTCCACCATTTTCTTGTTCTGAAGAATGGGTTAAGAAAAGGACTTGATGGATAACGTCGCTTTAACTCCCACACCAGCCACAGTGCAGTTGTCAGACACAGTGACATCCTCTAAACTGTTCATCATGTGACAAAAACACCACCATCAGTTTGGCACTAAATTAATGAGCGATCCGTGCCATGAGAACCTGTTTGTCTCGCGGCGTCACATCCCGCCCAACAGTCCGTCACCAGCCGGACTGGTTCCTATTAGTGGAGCAACACCTGACCACTGCAGTCCATCACATCACTTGCTACGATGCCCTTCTGAATTTTACATTAATATATCACCTGCTATGCTTTCCTTTGTATTTTGTGTTTTTGTTTCTATGACATGTACTACACAATTGGCGACATATTTATACATCCCAACTGTTAATTTTTAAAAGGTGTTTTTGGTTACATACTCTGTTGTTTCCCTGTATTCTGATCACACTGTCGTGTTCACGAGAGTTTCTCCTACTTAATGTCATAACATATTTCAGCATTCAATGATTAACTACTGAAAATACCGAGCACAAGTAAAACATGTTAGACTTTTTTTAACATCTTCACAGTTCTACTCGTCGTAATACCATTTCCTTTCCTGTTTTGTCAAGTTTTTACCACAGACCTTGATTCTACAGTCACTGCTGAGTCTGATGGTGTCAACCAAGACTGGCTATCCCGTATATGAAAGAAGCTATGGCAAATAATGTGCGTTCGAGCGTTCGATCTACACTCTACAGTGATGAGGCGATAGCTGCGCGAGTTGCGAGGCACAAGAAACCTTCGCTCACATGCCGATAAATCGAAATATGCAAAATACGGGAAAACGCTCACATGCAGATAAATTGAAATATGCAAAACGGCGAGTCATGAAATAAGAAAGATGCGCCATCAAAAGTTACATAGTAAATAGAGTTTCCGAGACTGAAATCAGAATTCTTATATGCGATGGACACCAAAAGGTGCTCCTGGGCAAATCATCGCTGTACCCTCCAGGGGCCAGGCGGAGCGGTGGGTTGTAGAGATGTGCCGTAACAAAATTAGAAGCCCCTCGCTCCGGTCGGGGAATTGGAAGCTTCTCGCTCCGCTCGAGGGAATAAGTTAAATTAGAAAATATGTTGTAAACTCGTATTTCCATATCATTTCTGATACGGTGTTATTTCAACGTTGTATTTGATTTTCTCGTGTCTAGTTTCTGAGGGAATATTTTCATAGACGCGCACGCACGCACGCACACACACACACACACACACACACACACACACACACACACACACACACACACACACACACACACAACGGACAAACCGTACTTTATTTTCACCCACCCACACACAAACATGGATGAACAGTATTAATTTTATGGTACTATGTTTCTCTCTCTCTCTCCTCTCTCTCTCTCTCTCTCTCTCTCTCTCTCTCCTCTCTCTCTCTCTCTCTCTCTCTCTCTCTCTCTTTTGAGGCACTAAGGTTGTTATACACACACACACACACACACACACACACACACAAACAAATCCACAAACTTAACACTGCTCCACCTCAGTTTCACAGCAGCAGGAGGGCTCAATGCGTAAAAAAAAAGTAGGCTTGTGGCAACTTTTCCTTATATAGCAACAATTACGTCTACTTAAGGAGCTATATCAACAATTACGTCTATTTAAGGAGCTGGTGTCGAGGCTGGCAGTTGTTAGTGGTCAGCTCGTGCATTAGTGGTGTCACTGATACTGTGGGTGATTGAGAGAGTTACCGCTAAGAACTGCCATTGAATTTGAAAGTCAGGGGGACACGGGACTGCAGGTTAAGTTTGGGGACAAAGGTAGAGAGAAGAGACTGAGGTGGTTTAGATACAGAAGGAAAGGCGAGATGGATGTGGTTTGGCGATGTGCTGAGGAGAGATACAGGAGATGAACCCAACAGGCAAGGGGAAGAGAAGAAAACCAAAGCGAAGGGATGACTTGAAGGAAAACATGGGAGTGATGGGGTATAAATTCAAATCAGTTTATTTTCCCCACAATGTGATCGTTATGACACTTGTTGGTAGACGTAGAACTGAGGTTACTAATATAACATTAAAAAATAATAATAAAACGTAAAAAAAAAAAAAATTCAAACAATACCAATAATGAAACGTTACTGAAATCAAATCAAGACCCAGGCATGAAAGGGAACAGCAGAGATAGACACACGTGCTCCGCTCTGGTGGCTCCTAAAAAGAAATGGCCCAAAGAAGAAGGTACGAGTGATTTCTACGTTGTCTTCTGCAATGTGAGGAAGGAAGTTATGTGAGGCAAGTGCATGTATTAATGGTAACGTGTTTTCTTTTTTTTATCGCTTATGTGCGAAGAAGGCTGTCCGCAAGAAAAAAAGAACCTGAGAACATAAGGGAAGCTGCAGGAAGCAATAAGGACAATCAAGGACAACAAATAAAGGAAAAGATCCTGTTAATTGCTGACAAAAAAAAAATACAAACGGGTTTGCTCAGTTTTAGCTCCACAGGAAGTCTTGATAATCCTTAAGCTTACGACTACTACCACTCCTCAGACTTAGTGAAATGGTTTGGTGGAAGTTTAAAATATAAATCTGAAAGGCACCACTGACAGAAAAAAGAAGTAACAGTAGTTCAAGTCTTTAAGTCCATCTTGATATATGTCTCAATAAAACCGTGTACGTTTCTTTGTATAAAATAACGTCGTTGAGAGAGAGAGAGAGAGAGAGAGAGAGAGAGAGAGAGAGAGAGAGAGAGAGAGAGAGAGAGAGAGAGAGAGAGAGAGAGAGAGAGAGAGAGAGAGAGAGAGAGAAAGATATGAAAATTAATGTACGGGAAGAACACAGCATTTCACATTACAAGCACTGAGATCTACACGGAACTACACAAAACTTCACACATTATGTAATGATAAGAATAAAAAAAAAAAAAAATATTGAAAGTAAAGTTGCCACACTGACAAATTAGAATTGCATAATGATAAATAAGATAAATAAGATAAATAAGATAAATAAATAACATCGAAAGAATAATATTTTTTTGCTTCATCGAAATTATGTAATGATGAAAAATATAAATGGTAATGAATAAAAAAAACTTATTACAGGTAAAATTTAACATATCAGATAAAAAAAAAACACCAACTAAAAAAAAGAAAAAAAAAAAAAAAACACTGGTAAAAACTAGAATTAAGCCACGTGATAAAAGTATTTGACCGCCATGATGGATATAAAGAGGGAGGGATATAGGCAAGAGTCTCGGGGTTAGTAACCTGGAAAGGCTTACGTAGAAGTAATGGATTAAAGCTTCATAAAAACAGAGAGATGAAAAGAACATATTAAAAAAAAAAAAAAAAAGAAGGTTTCTAAATAGAGTGGATGACTAGAATAGACTCCGAATATGTACGGATACTTAAAATGGAAATTTGAAAGTACATTGGTAGAGATGATAGCCGGACAAGTTATACATGTTATATACAAAGACTAAGATGGGCATGCTTTTTTTCCTTAACTTTGCTTATGTTTTCATGTTGTGCAATAATTGAACACCTGGATAAACAACACCTGCATAGAGAAACATGAGGAAAGAGGTCAACACAAGGGAGGTCAGCGCGAGGAGCAGCACACTGGACGAAGGGACATCGATAAACACCGACATGGGCGATGGAGAGCGTCAATAAATACATCGTAAGAAGCAGATGGAGGCGCTCCAGAAACACCAGACGACAAGTACAAGGGACGGGAAGCCATTACTGTCGTCCCACTGAGGGAGTGTCGACCGCGAGTTACTGCCTCCATTATTACCTTGATTGCTCCTCTCTCTCTCTCTCTCTCTCTCTCTCTCTCTCTCTCTCTCTCTCTCTCTCTCTCTCTCTCTCAACTTCAAACATTAAATTCACCACAGTCACAGCAAGGCCAAATCAATGTTCTGACAAAAAGTACAGGGGACATTTGCGTCTAAAATTAGTCCTGCATCCGTATTGAGTCAAAGTAATGGGCAGTATATGAATTACTTGTTACTCATACATGACCTTGATTCGTGTGACATCAGCGACTCTCCATCAAGTACCTGTGGCAAAGACTTCAGATTCCTTGCACAGAGGAGTGAGAAGAAGCGTGCAAACTCTCTAGACACCACCAGCGATACTTGACCATTCACGGCCGACCATCACTATCGTCTGCTGTTAAGGAAGTGACACATTGTTCTCGTATATCTTGTTTATATTGATTTCATAATGTGCATTCCTCGTCGTTCTTGTAAATTAAGACAAAATTAAACATACGCGGAAGAATTAAAGAAAAATACAGAGGTTAAATGTATATTAAATGCTTGGATGGACTAACAAATAGGTGTACAGAAAGAATATGGAAAATAATGTAACAGCAACTTATCAGTAACCGTTCAGAATATGTGTGTGTGTGTGTGTGTGTGTGTGTGTGTGTGTGTGTGTGTGTGTGTGTGTGTGTATGTGTGTGTGTGTAAATATCCAAAGAGCAGCGAACACACAATGCTTTCTAACTGCATAAAATCTTTCTCCTTAAGTGCACAAACTTTATAGCCTCCAAGTCCACGAGCACTGCCGGTCCATGGTGCGGAAGACTAACACTTCGCGGAGCACACAGGCACATCAGTAACGCTTCCAGAATCCATTACGGGGCATCACGGCATCGATAAAAGTCACAGTAGAAGAATCATGAATATGGCATGAATCAATCTGAAATTTAAATGTACATATAATCCAGCAGACTTAATGGTTCAGGGGTGACTTGTGACTTGGAGGAGAGCTGAAGGAGTAACTGCTTCCCGCGCCCTCCACGATGGAGTGCGGCCATACTTGTCAATTCCCCCCTCTCAGCCCCTTATCCATCCTGCCATTTTCTCTTCCTGACTTGATAAGGGAGGATACAAGAAGACATCAGATCTACACGTTGCAGTCTCAGTGAAACGCAAATACCTATATCTACTTTCCCAGCCTCACATTTCCTCCTCCCGACATTTGACATCATAAGATCATAAGGAAGGGAGGATCCGGGAAGCCACGAGACCTACATGTTGCGGTCCCAGTGAAAGACACATGCCAATGCTCGTTTATGCTGTCTATTTATAATTCTACCTGATCTCGCTCAGCAAAATTGTATTGAAATAATATACATATACAAGAACAAAAAAAAAAAAAATACTAATGGATAAACTTACCACAATTATTGTAAGAATATTTTGTATCGTGACATTTCCATCAATTTTATACAAGCCACAAGCAGGAAATTCCCGAGTACTTGCTTTTTGTTTATTTACTCATCTTATTTATTCTTTTATTCTTTTTTGTTTTTGGAGCGGATATTTTAGGTACAAACGCACTGCAAAGCAAGCGACAGGTCAATTAATTTGTTCCTGCCGCTCATGTACATAGAAACCATTTGCCTGGAGGCGGCTGACGTCATTCTCAAGGGTACAGCCAGAGAGAGAGAGAGAGAGAGAGAGAGAGAGAGAGAGAGAGAGAGAGAGAGAGAGAGAGAGAGAGAGAGAGAGAGAGCGCACTGCATCTATTCCAAAATCTCGTTTACTGCAAAGGATCATGAGAACTACGCAAGAAAGAAAAATAAATGAAAGAATAATAATATAATGTTACCGTAATATGAAAAAAAAAAAAGTACATCAAGTTCGTTACCAGATGAACCTCACGATGTCAAAGCGGCGCTCCTTCCGACAACTGGCGGAGCTTTGCTGGCCATGAGGTAATTACATCCGATTATTTCAGGAGACGCTTCGTGATCCGGCACGGAGTGGAAAAAGCGCGGGACTCGTTAGTGCGTGCCCTGCCTCACTTGAAAGAAAAAAGGAGAACAAGCGGAGAAAATGGGATTCCGTGGCGGGCGAGTCTCAGGGTATTGCAGGCAAAACTTTTTTTTTTATTTATTTATACTGCCTTGTTACCTGCTTTTTTTTTTTTTTTACTGAGTTTCCACACGAGCTGGTGGAGGAGACAGGCGGCTGGAATATTGAAAAAAGCATGAAAGAGAATTGACTGGAATTAAATGCAGAGCTTGGAACGAATCAATAACGAGAGGGAGAGAGAAGAGAACAACAAAGGGAGAAACCAACACAACGTACACCACCACCACCACCACCACCTACACTACGAGCACACCCACCACCACCGCCCTCGCCATTCCCGAAAAGGTCGAGCCTGTCTTCGGTAACCAACTAAGGACATTTTTGCAGTACTGGAAATTGTTTGCAGCGTTCTCTCGTCGGCTCCACAATCGTCGCGGCGGGGAGAAGGACGCCATTACCCTCAGCGCCGCGACGAGCTTTTCGGGGGCGCTCTCAGACTGTCTTTGTACTTCCCTTCCCTGCTCGTGGCGGTCACGGGGGCGGTGATCTCTGCTGGCAAGGTGGAGACATTTTTGAAGTTGTATTATTTTTTTTGTATTATTTTCATTGTTGTTGTTCTGCGATGTTTTGTCTTTTCTGTATTTTTTTCTATTTGTTCGTTTATTCTTTATTTTCATAACTCCTCCATCTTCTACATCTAACTTTTGCTACTGTTGCCATTACCGTTACTGTTAGGACAGCAACTACGACTACTACCACTACTACTATTGTCGTAGCCAAGCCGAGGGTGTCTTGTCGGCAAAGCACCCAGGCCTTGGCCACCCATTGCCCCAGAGGTCACTGGTTATCGCCGTGACCCCTTGTGAGGCTTACGGCATCCCTGGTCACACGAACAGGACAGTGCCTGCCTTGATGACGAGGCACCCGAGCGCCGAGTAAAGGTGACTAAGGCCGTGTAGTTAATGGACCTAGCCTATTCGTAATCAATCTTGTGATCAAGTTACCTTACAGTCGCTGACTTCACAAAACACTTCAGTAATGCACGAACTAGAAGGATATAGAAAAAACATATATGTTCGCGTGTAAAGGTGGTTATTGCCCCGCACAACCCCTGGTAATTCACAATGTGTCGGGTCGCCGGCATTGCACCACCTACTCCCTGCACCGTAGCCACGTCACCACATCAATCCTGCACAGCTATGCACCATATGGAGGCAATCCACACCTTTTCCCAGAACCATACCCACATCTAACAACACACATAATAATCACAGTCAAATAGAGACATTTATAGTGCTTAACATACCTTCAAAGGCCAACACAGGGCCCAGGTGCACCCCACACAACCAACACCACCCTGGTGTTGACACAGCCCTGGTCACGTCACCACTGGCCACCCAGAACGCACTTGATGATAACACCTCACTTCCCTATATATCAAGCCTCACCTAAGTAATATACAAAAGGCACACAAAAATAAATATTCATAATTTGACCTACAAATATACATACAAAAATGCATAAAACAAGAAAAACATGGCAATACACCGGACCGTCCCGAAACCCGGGCGAATACGAACAACCACGACTCCCGTCAGGTACTCAAGACATCGTGATTCATGACACAAGGATGAACGTGTACCAGAAAAGGTGAAGACGAAAAGAGAACAGCATAAAACGTCTCTCCTCCCACCTATCTCCCCACCCACATTCTAGACTCCATTCCCAGAGAGAGAGAGAGAGAGAGAGAGAGAGAGAGAGAAGAGAGAGAGAGAGAGAGAGAGAGAGAGAGAGATGTGCCGAGAGAAAGTGTTTGTGTAGTAGGAGTGAAATACTTTCCTTTCTTTCCTGATATTCATGTTCACTTTCTGACAACAGACAATAGAAACAAGAATAGCAACACACACACACACACACACACACACACACACACAATACCAGCATGTACGTAAGAGGCAGTCGACTAAACTCACCGTCTCATCTCCCGCAGAGCTTCTCCTCCTCCTCCTCCTCCTCCTCCTCCTCCTCCTCCTCCTCCTCCTCCTCCTCCTCCTCCACCCTCTGCAGTCTCTTATTCCTCATCATCTCCTCCTCCACCCTCTGCAGTCTCTTATTCCTCATCATCTTTATCTCTATTTTCATCCTCTCTCTCTCTCTCTCTCTCTCTCTCTCTCTCTCTCTCTCTCTGTCTCTCTCTCTCTCTCTCTCTCTCTCTCTCTCTTCTCTCTGTGTGTGTGTGTGTGTGTGTGTGTGTGTGTGTGTGTGTGTGTGTGTGTGTGTGTTGTGTGTGTGTGTGTGTGTGTGTGTGTGTGTGTGTGTGTTCCCACGTCACGCCACCCTCGAAAATAGAGAGAAGCCATAAGAGAATATTTTCAGCTGTCTATTCCTATTCATCTTCGCTTTTACTCCTTCACTCCTTTCCTTCACTCCCACACTTGAAGGACAAGAGGAGGCTGTCTCGTCGAGCTGACAGAGGCAAGGTGAATAAGGTAATCAACACAGGTAAAGTATTAATTCCACACAGCAGGTAAGAACAGGTAAAGTAATAAAGAAATCTCCAATCTATGCTCACCCTGGCGCCGCTAATGTACAGGTAGATGAGTGGATAATGACCCTCGGCTTACCTGTGAAGGGAGAAGATGAAAAGGTGTATTGGCTCCTCGCCTTATATGAGTCACTCTTGTTTAATTTTATGAGTGTTCTGACATGTTTTGTCTTCCAGTCACACACACACACACACACACACACACACACTGGCAATCTACCCGAGTGTCCAGCGTCTTCTATCCCCCATCTCTCTCTCTCTCTCTCTCTCTCTTCTCTCTCTCTCTCTCTCTCTCTCTTCTCTCTCGTCTCTCTCTCTCTCTCTCTCTCTCTCTCCCTTGACTTACATCGAGGAGAGAGAGAGAGAGAGAGAGAGAGAGAGAGAGAGAGAGAGAGAGAGAGAGAGAGAGAGAGAGAGAGAGAGAGAGAGAGAGAGAGAGAGAGAGAGAGAGAGAGAGAGAGAATGCGTACTTAAAAATACATAGAGAACGTTCAATTAAAGAGAGTTTACCTATGAAACTGTGCATGAAAATGTTTGGAAAATTACAAGGTTAAAGAAATTAAAGAAAGAAGTTATTGAAGGTTGTTGAATATTGAGGAGGAGGAGGAGGAGTTACAAAGAGTTACAAAGATACACAGGCTACAACAGACCCTGCGGTCCTCACGAGGTGACCTGACCTAGGGGTATTAAGGTGACTGTAGAAGAAAAGGACAGGAAAGTAGAAGGTTCTCTACCACCTTCAGGCAAACAGGAAACAGCTCGGCAATAAATACCTTACGGGGTTAGAGAAGTAAAACCCAGAAAGAAATTTCATAGGAAAGAATGAAAATAGATGAAAAGAGGTGCTCCCATTTGCTGGAGGCAGGGAAGTAAACAGAACTGTAGTAAATGCAACACCATTAAGGGGACTGATTATTGATAAAAGATAAACAGAAAAAAAAATATTAATAATAATAATAGGTAGAGAGACCGCTACTACCCGTGTCAGAGCCTGTGATGCATCGTTTTGCGCAAACATCTTGTAAACAAACAGTTGGATCATGATTGCATTTTGGCACAGCTTGTTTGACACTGTGACAACACTGCATTGCGAAGTGTGTTTCATTAAGTAGTTTACTCTTAGCTTTGAAGGCAAAGGTGGCGAAACCCGAGAAGACATTGGGACAGGGGAAGGTTTGATGTGACGCGTGACGGTGCTGCGGGACAGGATCAAGGCAAGAAGGGTCTCAACATTTTTCTTGAAAAGTTACGTGTGTTTGTGATTCAGCAGTGTGTACTTATACTCAAGCTCCCCGCTTCAGATTTCATGAAAAGAATTAGAATAAATCAATGCCAGTTAATCACCTCAACTCTAATTAACCTGCAACCAAGGGGGAGGGAAGAAAGAAAGACTGACAAACAGACACACGGATGGAAGAATGTGTAACAAAAGCTATAATCAAGAAACAAACAGTCAAATCAGGTATCGTAGTCGCCTACCAAAAATTATTTTATTTTGATGAGAAAGCAGAAGACGTGGTAGTAGTGATGGTGTAGTGATGGTGTTGGTGGAGTAGTTGCAAGGTGACCTGTTTGATGGTGTATATGGCAACTCTCCACATTCACCATCCATAAATGGTGATTCACCTCACCACTGCTTTTTCTCTCCTCTGCTCACAATATCAATTCAAACCAAACATGAAAACTTGCGCAAAGACTTTCAGCATCTGTGTGGTGGTGGTGAGTGTGGTGGTGGCGGTGGCGCTCATCATCTCCTCCTTGTGGGGCGTGGTGATGGACGCCCGCAAGCTTGGACTTCTGGTGGAGGCGTGGCAGCGCGCCGGTCCCCACACCACTCCTGTGGGGAAGGTGCGGGAGTG
>NW_026973758.1:152500-175000 GCF_035594125.1 Scylla paramamosain
GCCCGGAACCATGCCAAATCTGTTCTCCAACTAGCCAAAAACTCCTTAATTAACAGAAAGTGTCAAAATCTTTTAAGATCTGTCTCCCCTCGTGATTTCTGGCATCTAGCCAAAAATATCTACAATAACTTTGCTTCTTCTTCTTTCCCTCCTTTATTTCAACCAGATGGCACCACTTCTTTCACATCTATCTCTAAAGCTGAACTCTTCACTCAAACCTTTGCTAAAACTCTACCTTGGACGATTCTGGGCTTGTTCCTCCCTCTCCTCTACCTTCTGACTACTTCATGCTACCTATTAAAATTCTTCGCAATGATGTTTTCCATGCCCTCGCTGGCCTAAACCCTCGGAAGGCTTATGGACCTGATGGGATCGCTCCTATTGTTCTCCGAAACTGTGCCTCCCTGCTTGCACCTTGCCTAGTCAAACTCTTTCATCTCTGTCTGTCAACATCTACGTTTCCTTCTTGCTGGAAGTTTGCCTACATTCAGCCTGTTCCCTAAAAAGGGTGACCATTCTAATCCCTCAAACTACCGTCCTATTGTTTTAATTTCCTGCCTATCTAAAGTTTTTGAATCTATCCTCAACAGGAAGATTCTTAAACATCTATCACTTCACAACCTTCTATCTGATCGCCATTATGTGGTTCCGTCAAGGCCGCTCTACTGGTGATCTGGCTTTCCTTACTGAGTCTTGGTCATCCTCTTTTAGAGATTTTGGTGAAACTTTTGCTGTTGCCTTGGACATATCAAAAGCTTTTGATAGAGTCTGGCACAAAGCTTTCATTTCCAAACTACCCTCCTACGGCTTCCATCCTTCTCTCTGTAACTTCATCTCAAGTTTCCTTTCTGACCGTTCTATTGCTGCTGTGGTAGACGGTCACTGTTCTTCTCCTAAATCTATCAGAAATGGTGTTCCTCAGAGTTCTGTCCAGTCATCCACTATCTTCTTATTATTCTTTAATGACCTTCTAAACAAAATTTTTTGTCCTATCCACTCCTACGCTGATGATACCACCCTGCACTTTTCCACGTCTTTTCATTGACGTCCAACTCTTCAGGAAGTAAACATTTCACGCAGGGAAGACGCAGAACGCCTGATTTCTGATCTTTCTAAAATATCTGACTGGGGCAAAGCAAATTTTGTTCAATGTCTCAAAAACTCAATTCCTCCATCTATCAACTCGACACAACCTTCCATACAACTATCCTCTCTTCTTCGATGACACTCAACTGTCCCCCTCTTCTAACCTGAACATCCTCGGTCTGTCCTTTACTTATAATCTGAACTGGAAACTTCGTATCTCATCTCCAGCTAAAACAGCTTTTATGAAGTTAGGCGTTCTGAGACGTTTTCGCCAGTTTTTCTCACCCCCCATCCTCCCCAGCTGCTAACTCTGTACTAGGGCCTTCCTTATCCGTCCATGTATGGAGTATGCTTCGCATGTCTGGGGGGTTCCATTCATACTGCTCTTCTAGAAAGGGTGGAATCAAAAACTTTTCGTCTCATCAACTCCTTTCCTCTAACTGACTGTCTTCAGCCTCTCTCTCATCGCCGCAATGCTGCATCTCTAGCTGTCTTCTACCGTTATTTTCATGCTAACTTCTCTTCTGATCTTGCTAATTGCATGCCTCCCCTCCTCCCGTGGCCTCGCTGCACAAGATTTTCTTCTTTCTCTCATCCCTATTTTGTCCACCTCTCTAATGCAAGAGTTAACCAGTATTCTCAATCATTCATCCCTTTCTCTGGTAAACTCTGGAACTCCCTGCCTGCTTCTGTATTTCCACCTTCCTATGACTTGAATTCCTTCAAGAGGGAGGTTTCAAGACACTTATCCTTGAACTTTTTACTACCGCTTTGGACCCTCTTATGAGACTGGCCTCTCAGTGGGCATTTTTTTTTTTTTGTTTCCCTTGGCCAGTGTCCCTCCTAGAAAAAAAAAAAGAAAATCGAGTGATAATAAAAATCAACTCAACTCTAACGAAAAAAAAAAAAAAATGAAGCTCTTACAGTGGACGCTACACCCAAGATTTACACATCAATCATTTTATTTTCTTTTTTTATGTGGTGGTAAGGTGAAGCATACTGTGTTGTTTTTCTAAGGGGGCGTTCATAAATGCCAATCAGCGTAACTTCGACCCTGACGTAGAAAGCCAAAGTCGGGTACTCTTGCAGCGACTAATATGGAGTTTGATATATATTATTCTGGTATGTTTTTGTTTTTTTTTCTTTTTTATGATACAACGGTAAAGAATTCTATGTAAGTTTAGATTTCTGAGGTGCGTTCATGATTGTCAATGTATCCACCAATAAACATGGACAAAAAGTCGGATATTCTTACACTGGACGCTATCACACTGAAAGCTACGACTTATTCTATATTTTCAAGTGTTGTGAGGTACAATATACAATATTTGCTTGAATTTGTGAGGTGAACTTCATGAATGTCAAGACCCTTAAGTAGGAAAAGAAGGAAGTGGAATGCTCTTACACCGGGAGCTATCTAACCAAATGCTGCATCTTTTATTACGCTTTCAAGGGTAAAGCACACTGCACTGGCTTGGCCTTCTGAGGTGTGGCTCATGAATGTCGTTATACACACTCCTTAACTCAGCAAAAAAGAAAGTTTAGTGTTGTTTACACACGTCGTTATCACAGTAAATGTTGCATCTTATCCTGGTATGTTTCGAGCGGTACAAGGGTAAAGCACACGATATTGGCTTGCCTTCCTGAGCTCCGGTTCATGAATGTCAATAAGCACACTTAAATAGGAAAGGAGAAAGTATGATCTTATACTGGACTGTACATTATCGAATTAGGAGTTTTTTTACCCATGTGGTCCAAGGGTAAACTATATCTGCCATCTGAGAAGTGGTTCATGAATTTCACTCGCCACATTCAGTTAGGGAAAAAAAGGAATGTACGAGCTTCTTAAACTGGACTCAGCACTGTTCAGTTCAATCCTGTATGTTATTACGTTAACATAATTATACACGTGGCGCAAGGGCAAAGCAAACTATATCTGTTTTCACGAGTGTGGATCAAGAATATCAATAAATTACAAACCCCACGAATACCATGCAGTCTTCGCAGTTTCCAAGGCACAGGTAAGTCAAATCTGAAAGACAAATCAAATCAAATCCGAAAGACAAATGAAATACATCTGCTCGGTGCCTCAGTTTCATCACCAATACAAGAGTTGTGCTAAATCTCCCTATTATCTGATTTTTCGTCCAAATTTTCCTGTCTCCTACCAGATCTTTCGTCCACAACTTGTTATCTGACGTGCAGTGATAAACACTTGAAAAGGGAGATATTGTCACTGGGATGTCCAACATTTGCTGCCTAACGTACTGAAATAGGAACGTGAATTATTATTGTAATATCCAAAAGTTTTCTCTCTGACATGCTGTGATGAAGAAAGATATTAGAGATGTGTTATCATGATAGCCAGACTTCCCTACATGACGAAATTTGCTGCCCGACACAATGCGGTGGGAATAAATACGAGTACACTGAATATTATTGCGTTGTCCAAAACTTGCCATCTAACACGCTGTGATAGGGAAAAATATGAGAGGAAACTAAATATTATTGTGATATCCAAAGAGATGGTGGTCTCTGTAGCAGCAACGACAAACAGCTTGGTGTAGTCTGTCCATAATTTGCCATCAAATGCTCTATAATAGAGAGAGGATCAAATATCAGTGATGTTCTCAAGAGATGGTCCTCTTCGGTGCAGCAACGACAGCAAACTCAGCCTAGTCTGAGCGAGTCATCAGAAAACACAGCAACAGTGCGGTCCCCACAGCCTCCAAGAGTCACAGCCACATAGTTCTTGTGTCTCATCACTGTTCAGCAGCGGTAAGGCTTCCAATGACCTTTATTCATACGATTTGACGTCTTGTTCTTGTGCTTGTACCTGCGATCTTGCCTTCACTGTTATAGGTGTGTGTACGTTGTTTGCTTTACTTCATGATTATTGTCATCATTATTATAATATATATATATATATATATATATATATATATATATATATATATATATTTTTTTTTTTTTTTTTTTTTTTTTTTTTTTTCACGTCTCAAGGAACCTGGACAATGGCTGTGCCAATAGGAGGAAATGCCCGGTCAACTTTCCGTCTGCCTCTCCCTCCAAACTAAAAATCGTCATTTTAGTTACGGAGTTGACTTGATACTTGTCTTGAAATCGCTCAAGTCGTAACAAGCAGGAAAAACGAACAGATAAAGTTTACCTAAAAGGCCAATGGAATTTATGAACTCATTTGAGTTTGCTCTTGGCTTTGAAGGCGGAGGAGGCAAGAACAGGGAAGACATTCGGAGGGGAAGTTTTTACGTGACGCAGTTGTACCGTGTATTACTCCACTCCCGTCTTCCCCTCCCTTCCCCTCCCTTCCCTCCCCTCCCTCACTGCACTCCAGTCTTCCCCTCCCTCCCCTCCTTTCCTTTCTCCGAGCCCGTATCTCATTTACGTCATTGCTACGTCATATAAAACCTTCCCTGTCAGAATGTCTTCTCTGCTCTTGCCAGCTTCGTCTTCACTGCCAAGAGTAAACTCCTTAATTAAACACATTTGGGAATGCACTGTCAAAATATCATAAGGATCCAACTGTCTGTTTAGATATTTTGTAAAGAACAGCGCCTCACAGGTTCTGGAATACAGTAAATTATTAATCACGTTTCCTTATTCACTGAACAACAATAAAAAAATCAGCCATCATGTTTTCAGTTTGGGACTGAAAGCCAAAACGTGGGCATGAAGGAAGCAGTGCGAGGCGGGAGGCGGAGAGCCAGGGCACCCCTCGGTACTACAGGCTGGGCAGCGACACGTCCTCCCCGCTCATAAGGCAGCGGATATTGTTTTCCAGCAGGCCAGCTGTCTTTACGATCCCTTTCACACCAACAGCGAAATGGATTTTCTTCCTTAACACTAGTTCTTGCCTCTCTTTTCTCTGCTTTCTTCCTCTTCTCTCTCTCTTCTGTTTTCTCGTTCTTCCTTTTCTCTTCTTTCACTTTGTTACGGTGTATTAAAATTAACCAATCAATGAATCAGTTAATCTATCAAGTTTCCTTTCCTACCATTTTCCCTCGCCCATTCCTTTCCTTATTTATTTTTTTTTTTTATGGTTCCGCTCTTCCCTTTATATTAATTTCCTCTTTTCTTCCCTTCTTCCCTTTCCACTTCCCTATTACCTCCTCCTAGCTTTCTCCTGGCTCCTCATATTTTCCTCTCCTCCTTCTCGTATTTTTCTTATTTCTCTCTCTGTCTCTGTTTCTGTCTCTCTCTGTCTCTCTCTCTGTCTGTCTGTCTGTCTGTCTGTCTGTCTCTCTCTCTCTCTCTCTCTCTCTCTCTCTCTCTCTCTCTCTCTCTCTCTCTCTCTCTCTCTCTCTCTCTCTCCTACTCATCCATATTCTTTCCTCCTTTCTCACCTTCATTTGTTCTCTCCTTCCTCCCTTTCCTCTTCTATTCACACCCCCTTCTCTCTTTCCTCATATATCCTCCCTCCTCTTTTTCTCTTTCCTCTCCGTTTCTTCCCTTTCCCCTCTTCTCTTTTTTTTCACTACTTCCTCTCCTCCCATTCATTTCCCGTATCCTCCTTCTTCTTCTCCCTTTTTCCCATTTCTATCCTTCCCCTCCTCACTATATTTTCACCTTGTCTCTCCTCCTTTATTTCCTTTGCTTTCCATCCTCTCTCTCTCTCTCTCTCTCTCTCTCTCTCTCTCTCTCTCTCTCTCTCTCTCTCTCTCTCTCTCTCTCTCTCTCTTTATCACTGTCTCCTCACCTTTCCTCTCCTTTCCTTTCTTATCCTTTACGCTCCATCATCTTCTATCTTTCCTCTATTTCTCTCTCACTCTCCCTTTCTCACTTTTGTCTTCTTCCCTTCCTCACTGTCTTCTCATCTTCCCTTTCCTCTCATTTCTTTCCCTTGGTCTCCATCCTCGCCTCCCATTCCCCCTTCCAGGTTCTCTCTCTCTCTCTCTCTCTCTCTCTCTCTCTCTCTCTCTCTCTCTCTCTCTCTCTCTCTCTCTCTCTCTCGGTATTCTTTCCACCCGAGGAATTATAATATGAAATGAACAACAGGCTCGAGGAAAACGTAAGCGCGGATCCGATTCCTTCTCCATTAACATGAAAGGAAAGCATTGTTAAGTAAAGGAGCAGCAACGTTCGCGGCAACACCCAGGCCCGGGGGACAATCACTACCACGTGTTATGTATTTACCTTGCCTCGCTCCCTGCAAATAGTAAGACTCCCTCACCCCCAGTTCTGTGATATCTTTTTAAAGGCGGGGGTCTCGAGGAACAGTCACTGTTTCTCGTGTACTCCCCCGCTACAAGGCGCTGGATTCTCAAATGCTTTAGGGTCTTATCTCTTTTTCTGACTTGCTTTAGGGGTGATTTTTTTTTTTTTTTAAGAATTTCGAAAAATTTTCTAAAAAGTTTTTCAAGATTCTAGTGACAGCTCAGGGAGTGGTCTATATCTTTAATGGGCAAAACACTCACGGAAAAGCGACTAGCGTACTCCGCGGCTTTTGAAGGTATTCCTGATGAGGTACAATGAGTCTTAGAATATGAGGAAAGATTTCATCGCCTCTGTGTCTAGTACAATCCTGTTAATCAATCATTACCGTTATTACATTCATGTGATATTCCCAAGATACTGAATAATTTGTTCCATTTACACTCTACCTGTCACTAAGATCATGCGAGATGTAAAATGAATCTCAGTTATCTCAGTTTTTACCTCCTTCACCAAACTACGATGAGTACCAAGGCATCTCCATAAATAAGCTGCCGACTTTGTGGAATCTATACCTTTTGTGGGGGGAATGGCATACCGGGTGCTTTCTTTTATGCCTTTTTATTATTATTATTATTATTATTATTTTATTTTATTTTTTTTTTGTATTCTTGGTTGGACCCAAGGTCCATCTACACTGGTCAGCCAGCCGAGCGGGGGAGGAGGGGTGATGACGTCATCCACGCCACACTTCCCGCGCCACCCTAGCTCAGTGCTCACTGACAACTGACTTTTGGCGGGATGTTCGGGCACTTTGGCCTGACGCCTGAGTTTCCTGTTGTTTACATATCGCTTGCGGACACTGGGCTAGCTGGAGTGTTCATCAAACTCTCCACAGTGCTGTAAACAACTAAACATGCCGAACAATTGCTCAGTGTTTGCATGCAGTAACACGAAAAGAAAAACAGCAGGGTTAGGCATTAAGTATTTCAAGTTTCCCAAGGAAAAAATCGCAGACAGCAGCGGATTCATGCTTGTTCCCGAAGTGATGTGTTCAGTGTAAACAATGCAGTGATATGCTCCATGCATTTTACAAGTTCTGACTACAAGGAAAATTTAAAGCATCGTCTCTTAGGCACTGAGGCACCCAAGAGTTACAGGACACTGACAGATACCGCAGTTGCATCCCTTAATTTACCTCAAGGTAGGTTAAATTGATGAATTTTCTAAATGATTATTGTATGCCTCTGTGGTGCTTATAGTGCTATATAGCCTACCTGTGAAGCAAAGGCATTACCAGTGTTATTTAGGTATAAGCCTACTTCAGTTTCAGCCCCAACTCGTTTTCACTGATGAAAGTATAATTTTCTGATAGTAGAAATGAATCTAAGCAAGGCCAATGTAAACTGGCCTTGATTCTAAGACTTTTCTTCTATGGCATTTCTATCAGAAAAACGTGCTTTTATTACTAAAAACGAGTTGGGGCTGAAATTGGAGTATTGGTACAGGGAGGGTTAAGCTGATGTTAATTTTATGAATTGCAGGTAAAAGTGTAAGGGCAAGATGCAGTGAGAGGTCTGCCAGGACAGAAAAACGTGGACACAAAAGAACTGTGCACGAAATATTGTCTGAAGCTGAATATGAATCAAGAATCGGGAGAGGGAACAACAGTGATGCACTGCCAGCTAGCACAAGTGAAAAATCTACAAAGGCAACAAGTAGTGGGGAAACAAGCTTACAAGATGTGTTGGCTCATCCTGCCAATGTAATAAATGAAAGTGATCAATATGAAAAAGAAGAGGGCACAAGTGATGCGAGTGGCAGCAATGTCAGTGAACTGCTGCTTCACAAAATTCAGCAGCTGGAAAATGAGAATAAAGATCTGAAAAAAAAAAAAAACAATGCTGCTTTGAAAGAGAGAGAGAGAGAGAGAGAGAGAGAGAGAGAGAGAGAGAGAGAGAGAGAGAGAGAGAGAGAGAGAGAGAGAGAGAGAGAGAGAGAGAGAAAACATATCTGATCAATCAGTAAATGAAAGTGGTGCGTTGTATCATTGAAATAATTTTAAGACCCATTTTCAGCAAAACATAAATTGATGCCATCATAAGCAATAAATACGTATATTAGACACTAGCCAGATGAAGACATATCAACGGCATTAACTCTGAGAAGCATGAGCCCCAAATGTTATGAATATCTGAGAACTAAGAAGGGCATTCCTTTGCCATTAAGTCAACATTAAATGAACGAGCCAAGAATTTTGATTGTGAACCTGGCATTCTGCATTCTGTTTTGTCACTTATGAAATCTAAATCAAATTTTGTTAGTCCACAGGAAGATTATGTGTAATATCGCTAGATGAAATGAGCATCGCAAGTGAATGGAGTTATGATAAGGGTAAGGATACACTCTACAAACCTCATGACAAACTTCAGGTTGTGATGCTGAGTGGACTTGTAGCAAAATGGAAGCAGCCAATTTATTATGGTTATGATATATCTGACATGCACGAAATTTTGATAAGTTTAATAAAAGAGGTTGAGTGTGCAGGATACCCTGCTGTTGCAATTGTTCATGAATTGGGATCGAGTAATCTGAAGATGTGGAAAGATTTTGGCATTGATCCTGTGGCAAAAAAAAAAAAAATTCCTTTAAAAACTCAACTGCCCCTGATCGGGATATTTTTGTCTTTGCAGACGTTCCACATTTGATTTAGTTGATAAGGAACAATTTTCTCGATTCAGGGTTTTATTTACAGGATGGAAGCTTTGTGAATGATTTTTGTATTCGTGAAATGATGACAGCAAGTAAAATTGAATATGGTTTAGCTTACAAATCAAATGAAATGCATGTAAATATAGAGGGCCCACAGCGACAGCGGGTTATGTATGCAGTTCAGGTGATGTCAAAGTCATGTTCTAGTTCTCTAAAATATCTTGGAGAGAGAGAGAGAGGGGTCTGTTGAAGAATAGATGTTGGAAGGAAACTGGTGACTTCATAGGTCTTGTTGATGAATGGTTTGATGTGCTGAATTCCTCACATAAGTTTGGTGAAAAACAATCACTTAATGCATTTGGAATGAACTTTGATCATCAGGTTAGTGTTTTAAACAGGATAACTGAGGTAATAACATCAATGAGATTAAAAACCCAGTGTCAAAAGGCCTCTATAAATTTCAGAAGGGAGTGATACTATCATCTCAGTCAATAACAGGACTGTACAGAATGCTGCAAAAGTCTTTCGACCTTGGGTATATTTTAACTAGAAATCTAAATCAAGACAGCCTGGAGCATTTATTTGGGTACATACGGCAAATGCGAGGAACATACGACCAAACACTTACTCCTAGGAAAAGACGTTACACCTCTTGCTCAGAAACCAAATACAACTGCAGCAAATTTTGACTGTTTGACAAATAAAACTAAATTTGAGAAAAGGGAAAATGAAGTTTCATGTTTTGATGAGAGGCAGTTGGCATCAGAACTGTACATTACTAGTCTCTGCTTCAAAGATTTGGATGTTGGCCCTGATGTAAATTATGAGTATGATAACATTGATGAAAACCTAAGAGACTGTGTAATCTCAGTTTCTAATCCACAGAAAGCAATCCACGTAGTTATAGAAGAAGAATCTCTCAAATACATTGGTGGTTATATTGTTAAAAAAAAATTAACACAAAATATCCTCACTTAGGCCACAAAGCAAGTGAGTGTAGGCCTACTGCCATGGCTAAAACATGGATTGATGAAGTAAACACAGGTGGATTGCATGCTCCTGCTGACACCTTTTCCCAGTTAACAACTATGAGAGAAACATTTCAAGTAATACACGGTGACAGTCTCAAGGAAGGAAAAGAGTGCTTCAAAACGCTTGTTCGTGAATTACAAAATGTTGGACTTGGTGTACCTCATCATGTCATATCATTTTTTGCCAAAATATCTGTGTACTTTAGAATTAGGAATCTAAATAATAACATTAAGACAAATAAGAAAATAACATAAGTCATGCAAAGGTCAAAACAGAAAGCTAATGAAACTGACCATAAACTACATGAATGACATGTAGTTTATTTTTTCACAAGGACTATATTACCTGTTTGCCTTTGTTGTTTAGGTTACGATTAAGTGGTTTATATTCAATAACAAATAGTGAATATTTATGCTAACATTATGAATGGTGTGAACTTAATTTTTCTTTGTATTATGACTACTGTTTGACATAATTATTATGAATATATTTGTGCTTACAATAGACCCTTTAATATTCCATTTATTCATCCAATTAGTAATGCATCTAGGTAATATGTAATGCTGTTAAAAAAAAGGGGGGGAGGGGAAGAGATAGCAGGCTCTAAGGGTGGTCAGTACTGTGAGTGGCGGGGTGTTGTGGCGTGGATGACGTCATCACCCCTACTCCCCCGCGCTGGGCCCTCTCGGCTAATTGACCAGTCTACATGGACCTTGGTTGGACCCTAACACTTGCAAAACAAAAAGCCGTCAAAGTGTTGATGCAGAGCCAGACTAAAAATGTGGAGGCGGAGCAGTGTGACATAGTGGCGGAGAACCCCCGTAACTCTTGCTCAACAATGGCACTGAGTTAGTCGCTCGTTTAAGCAAACAGAGGAAATAATGTGTTGTTTGGAAGGCTTTAACGCGGCACCTCACTGAGCGGCGCATAAATCCTTTAGATAGTGACGTTATAATAGCACGTGTGTGTGTGTGTGTGTGTGTGTGTGTGTGTGTGTGTGTGTGTGTGTGTGTGTGTGTGTTTTACCTCGTATGATGCAGGAGTTGCGTTAAGCACATACTGTCTTGTCTCTATTTACTTTTTATCGGGCTTATAAGTAAGGCCGTGAATATTCCCTGCAATCACTGCTTTAGGGAAACTACCATTCAAGTTATACAGCAGTAAAGTTTTGTAATGTTTCAAGCTCAGAATCATAATGTGTTCCTGCGATATGCTCGTAATCTAAAGGCATAGACATCTAATAGTCGTGTGATCTAATTTTCCTGCTCTGAGCCATTTTCTTGTCATTTCCTTTCCATCTGTGTACAGTACTAATACTGGCACCTGAATTAACAAATACTGCATCAAGATTCTGAAAAAAAATAGACTTTTACAAACCACTGTCATTACATACTCTTTTCCCAGTAGTTCATTAATATCCGCGTTATTATAAAACTGCCGTATTTTGAAACGTTGCGGACTTTCGTAAGGAAAATTTTCAACAACACACATTACTCGTCGGGTTTCCATGGTTATTTGTTCTCATTCGTGGCGCAGAAGCCTTGTTAAACTACCACCAGAATCATGACCACCCTTGAAATCCCTTTAAACTTTCCCGAGGGTCAGTTAATGTATTTGAAATAAGACGCTGAATCGTTTGAGAGTAATGGGCAAGTAGATTTATTGAGCAATGCAGCACCATGAACCTACACAGGCCTCAGTTTGAAAGGTTAAGACGTAGCAATGAAAAGGCATTAAAACATTTTAACATTCACCATCCCCTTCTGGCATACTGCACTTCCTGACTCCTTCTGCAATGGTGACTGGGCAGGGCGTTACTCGTGCCATAACGCAGCGTTCCCTTTACGTGCTTATTGTTCTGTAAGGGACAGTGAAATATAACAACAAATGGCCCATTCTAGGGGTGTGCCCTCAAACACAGCACTGCCAGTGGTCAGGGAAAGCCTACACCAAATCCTTGAATCAGTAAGGCCCTTATTTCCTGATATTATGATCCTGATGCGCTGCACTATTATGGCCTGGAGCTTCTTCCATTCTTTTATGAGGGAAGTGAAAATACTTATCCTTTTAATTTGGTATTACAAAGCATTACAGAGGAATATAGCGCAGATGTAAATGCCACAACTAAGACCTCATTTTATAAAAGCTGAGCACTTTCATCATCTTATTATATCGCAAATAATTATCTTTTAATATCCTTTTGAGTCTAGTGTTACGAAAGATTTTATACATAACAGGAGACGATGCTCGACAAGAATTTTCTCAGTTTATTTTTATTTTTATTTTTATTTTTTTCCGATAAATTAACTTGAAAATTCGTGATTTCAAAAGCTTCATGTCAACAATAATAAACCTTTGAAAAACAGAAAAAAAGATCACGTGTTATTCTTTAAACGATTTCACCATCTCTTTTAATGTGATTTATTACCATATGTAGTAGACGTCTTAGATTTCTACATATGTAAAAAAAAAAAAGTAAAGAAGTCTTAAAATTTGTCCTGTTATATTCTGACAACTAATAATCTGAAATATACATTGAATATTGTATATTTTATTGCGTTTTATTGGGGTCCAGTGAGAGAGAGAGAGAGAGAGAGAGAGAGAGAGAGAGAGAGAGAGAGAGAGAGAGAGAGAGAGAGAGAGAGAGAGAGAGAATAAAAGATGGTCAATTTAGTTTAGTGTTGTTCTTATTTCTTTCAGCACTCGGAGAGATGAACCACACGAGATTCAACTCTTCCTCATATTTTCTTTCTGGTCGCACTGGATTTTGTATCAGCAAATGTTTTCAAGATATCAATTTCAAACTCATTTCTGATCAGCGTCTTTTTTCCCTCCCATTGCTGGAACTACTTGCCAATCATCAGTACAATGTTCAGCAGATTTTTAAAACCTCGCATTATCTTGCCATCCGAAGCGACTTTCATCAGCCAAGATTATTACATTTTCCCGTCCCTTATTTGTTTATGTATTAATTATATTCTGTTTATAAATTACGTTATCGAGGCTTGTTTTTTTATCTATACACGAACAGTTCTTAAGCACTAAAGAAATTATTTAAGCCACGTAAAAAAACAAATAGCTACTGTCGTGACGTAATTTTTATTTCACGCCATTCCATGCTGTGCTGAAGACAATGGCGTGCTTAGAGAGACACCATCCGGTTGAACTTCGAGGAATAGAATTTGTCAGTGAGATGTGAAAAATTAAAGTGTGGCATCCAGAGTGTTTAAAATTCCTTCCACTTCTCTCTCAGGATGCAACACCAATACAGTGAGTCCTTGCATGAGAAAATCATAATCACATCCATAATATAGAGGCACCACCCTCCCCATGTCAAGAACACCACCAACACAACCGCTGCATTGCCACCACCACACTACACCATCACACACATCATCAACACCAGAACACCATAACATTTACTTGTTATTTCCATAGTAACGTAATATCATAACATGAATACAACTATACCAACATCACTTTAGCACCAGCACCACATCACCATCATCATCCGTTGCCACCAAGTGACTACCTCTGAAGTCACCACCACAACGACAAAACGCAACACGCCGGTACATCGTCACATCAAATAAAATAATTGTCTAGAATATGAGAATACCCGCTTCCGTGTGTGTGCTGTGAGGGCATATATCTTTACACACAATACCAGTTTAATGATATTTGTGCCATGATAATGTTGATAATGTTAAAAACATCAACTTCTGTGATATGTATTCAGTATTGGTGAAAGGATGTATCTTCTTTCTGAAGTTGTAGCAAAGAATGATCATATGAGGACTGAAATTATTCCACTATGAAAGAACATAACATTGTATCCAAGCATCATCTTACTAAATTACGATGCAATTACTCAACTGATTATATACTCCATACACAATATCATCCTCGAGGCAATGAACTTTGATTTGCCCAAGATAGTGACGGACGCCTTGCTGCGTTTGCGGTTCACTCGAAAGAAAACTTCTGACTATGATGGTGTGATTAGATTACAGAATAAAAGCAAGATAAGCAAAACACCGAATAATTTCTAAGAGCATTTCGCATTCTACTTTTCTCGCCGCTGACTGACCTGAGGCGGCAGCAAGTGACAGGCACACTTACTACAGACTACAAACTAGTAACGGAAGTTTACACTCTGCTTTTCTTTCACATTGATTTTGCTGCCAATACTTACATCACTTCTTTCATCCTTAGCTCATAACATGTATTTTTTCACTCATTCTTTTAGCAATGAAATTACAGACTTGCGGAAATGAAGAGTGATAAAGGCAGGGAGTTACATAGCAAGAAAATAGGCAGGAATAAATGTATCATCATGGGATGGACAGGAACACCATTTTTTTTTTTTAATTAACGAGTTCCTTAACCCTTTCCTTCCGGCAATCGTATATATATAATTATATATATATATATATATATATATATATATATATATATATATATATATATATATATATATATATATATATATATATATATATATACACGATTGCATCAATGCGTCTGTAGCGACGGCGATCATACCCGTAATCAAGAATTTTCGCGCCTCAATTTTGAGGTCCAAGCGCGGTTTCTTGAGTCAGATGGTGAGTGGAAGTGTCTGGCATGTTTCCACATGTAGTGTTGTCACTAGCTCTGGAAATTTAGCGGTAACTAAGCTATTTTCCCTTTCTCCGGGCGACACTTGGCAATCCCAACGACCCGCCGGGTGGAAAGCACCATGATAAGTGCGAAGACATCCTGATAAGAGCGAAGGATCTCAGATCATAACTCACCATGGAGCAGGACACAACATTATCTTCGATTTTATAATAAAATGGTAGAAAGTAACTTGTTAGAGAGAGAGAGAGAGAGAGAGAGAGAGAGAGAGAGAGAGAGAGAGAGAGAGAGAGAGAGAGAGAGAGAGAGAGATCAACTAACAGGTTGGCGCATGAAAGCGTGTGTGCGCGTGTGCGTGTGCGTGTGAGAGAGAGAGAGAGAGAGAGAGAGAGAGAGAGAGAGAGAGAGAGAGAGAGAGAGAGAGAGAGAGAGAGAGAGAGAGAATGTTATTTGCCTGAAACTTGATATGAAAAGGGATGAAATCTCTCTCTCTCTCTCTCTCTCTCTCTCTCTCTCTCTCTCTCTCTCTCTCTCTCTCTCTCTCTCTCTCTCTCTCTCTCTCTCTCTCTCTCTCTCTCATTGGAAGTGTACAATTTCCCCTCCAAGATGAGAGAGAGAGAGAGAGAGAGAGAGAGAGAGAGAGAGAGAGAGAGAGAGAGAGAGAGAGAGAGAGAGAGAGAGAGAGAGTGTGCGCGCGGTGTCATCGCTCTCCGGGGTGTTTCTGGAAGACGGATCACACAGCGGGAGGAGGAGGAGGAAGAATCCTTGATAAGGCATAAACTGAACTTTGAGAGGTCACATCGAGCTACAAAGTACATCATTGGGTTCAGAATAACAAAGAGAAAATAATTATTAGTATTCAAACAGTTTTCTGACAATTTCTAGGTTTACCATTTTTAGCCGTCATAGCAAACAGGAAAATAGTTTAAGCGCCGGAAGGAAAGGGTTAATAATCGTGCAACCTCCCACACAGTGTTATCAAAGCACTACACCATTTCGCTTGATTTGGAAAGAATAAGAATGTGTGGATCAGAGATACTTTTCCTTCCATTCGGTATTAGAGCATACAAATCTATGTAGTTTGAGTGAAACTTCATTATTATTTTTTCTCTACGAAGTGTTGTGTTAAATGCAAAGGGAGGTGCACCGTTATATTCACCATGCTATGAGACTTCCCATTTGCAAAACATCATAATTCTGACGATCCTGCACCTATCGCCATCAGCCATCACCCGTACCTCCTAATCAATTCCTTATATAGCAAAGGATTTCAAGCACACTTTTCAAACACTAACCAGCAACACTTCACACGCCCCAAGCAACACCCATCATCACCTATCACCACTGATCACTTCCCTCATCCCTTCTCGCGGCCGTCGCCACTCTTTCCCCATCCCTCACGCCTCTAAAGTCTCATCTCACTTCTCCAGGAATCGCACACACTGGAAATCAGGTACTTTTCTAAGATTATAAATTTCAAAAACAAAACAAAACCTCAGAGCAGAATCTAAAAATGACAATGTATGGTGTAAAATTCTCGGACACCAGGAAGGTGTAGAGCAAGGAGGAGGAACGGGCGGCCACACCCGGGCCGAGTTTGCCCAGCGGGGCAGGCTGCAGGCCCGCAAGTTTGCAGAGGCTTAGAAGCAGCCAAAGCAGACCAAAGGGAGCCGCAAGGTGCACGAGGATCTTCTTCCACTCCAGGGGGGTGCAAGTCAGTAACCTAGTATGACAGATTACTAATAGTTTACTTTCAGCCAAACATTTCTGTATTTAGTAATGAAGAAGTACATCAAACTGACCAGGCAGAGAAGTCTTCAAGAACACGAAACAAAAACCAGTGACCAGCAGAGAAACTTCTTACAGGGCACAGTAATGACCCAGACATTCTAAGCAGATCAGACGACTTCTGTTTACTGACCATGAGAAACACAATGATTACAATATACTTTATTTATCTATGATGATGATTTATGATTATAATATATTTGTTTTTCTCATTCTTTTGACCGTTTTCTATTGATTTATTTATCTATGCTATCACATTACTGAATATTATCTATCTGTCTATTTACATATGTTATTTCATCAGATTATAATTTTCCTCTAGCTTTTAATTTTTGATGCACCAGTGACACAAGGAAGAGACCGTCAGTACTCCCATGTCACCATTCCCATGCAGTTCCCGGCCCTCCTCTCAGGCGTGTCCTGCTGCCCCTACGATGCGTCTGAGCAAAAAAGAGGACGTGCCTCTGTATATTTCAGATTACATTCAGACTTATTATCACTCCCTTGCATGAGTTCCACATGCTTACGACGACCCAGCGGATTATGGTGACGATGGGACAGACGTGGACGAAGGTAGAGTAACATGACGCACTTATGTTGTGTAGATCAGACAAAGGATTGGATTGTCGTGGTGAGGAAACACAAGATGAAGCAGGGGATCTTTGTTTCTTTTAAGTTTCGACTGTGAGTCCTCCTCAGAGAGTATCTTTGAGGAAGACTTACTTTCGAAACGTAAGAGCAATAAAGATCTCAAATTTCACCGTTCTCTCACCATAACTTTGTGTCCCATGATCGGTAATCGGTGTGATGATCGGTGTGGAGGAAACACATGCACTTAGCAGGTTCATGAAAAACGCGGCAAATATGATTATGATGGTGTCATTAGATTACAGATTAAAAGCAATTTCTCATTCTCCTTTACTCGCCGCAGACTGGCCCACGGCGGCACCACCGAGTACAAACCACTAACGGAAGTCTACACTCATTTTGATTTGACATTGATTTTGCTGTTAATACCTTTTTTTTTTTTTTTTTTTAATACCTCCCTTGCTCTCCCGGGAGTGGTTAGGTGGTGATGTGCACTCACCTGCCTTCCTCACCTGTGTGTTTCAGGCACACGTGGTGATAGAGTGGATGGTCTTTGAAGTCTTTCGTAAGTTCGTATCACTTTTTTTTTTTTTTTTCTTATTTGCCTGGTAGTCCGTAGACTTGCCAGGGTTAGGTGGGGAGAGAAGGTATGTACTGCGCACTCACCTCCTTTGCTCTCCCGAGGGTGGTAAGATGGTGAGTCCTAAACCTTTTTAATCTCTTGCCATATCTTTTTATTTATTTATTTTTTATTTTTATTGTTTTTTTTCATCTTTATTTTACTTATTTATTTATTCTTTTATTCTTTTTTTGTCTGTTAGTCCGTAGACTTGTCAGGGTTAGGTGGGGAGAGAAGGGAAGTGGTGTGCACTCACCTCCCTTGCTCTCCCGGGGATGGTAAGGAGGTGCTATGCACTCACCTCCCTTCCTTCCCTGGGGAGGGTAGGGAGGTGATGCGCACTCACCTCCCCTTTTCCCTGGGGCAGCCCCATTACCATACCTGCGTGTTTCAGGTACACATGGTGATGCTCTCCCGTGGGTGGTAAAGAGGTGCTGTGCACTCACCTGCCTTCCTACCCTCCCCAGGGTACGGTGATGGTAGCTCCATCACCGTACCTGTGTGTTTGAGGCACACGTGGTGTAAATTATAACTTCGTTTTTTTTTTTTTATTCCCTTTTGTCCGGTAGTCCGCAGACTTACCAGGGGAGAGAGAAGAAGTGATGTGCACTCACCTCCCTTGATCTCCCGGGGGTGGTAAAGCGGTGCCTTCCTCCCCTGGGGAGGGTAGGGAGGTGCTGTGCACTCACCTCCCCTCCTCCCCGTGGGCAGCTCCATCACCGTACTTGTGTGTCTGAGGCACACATGGCGATAGAAGGATGATCTTTGAAGTTTTTTTGTAAGTTCTGAGAGAGGGGGGTTCGAACTACCCGCCCCTCACTTCCCTCACGCCAATCTTAAATAAAGTTTGTAAAGTTGGTCTGTTTCCCCATCTTATCTTCACGCTAATATGTATCAAAGAGTTATAATGTGAATGACTTTTTTATCACATTATTTATTTATAATATTTTGTATGGGATTCGACCACACCCTGGGTTCCCAAGACTGTCACTCTATCCACTACACTCGCGCTACGGTAAAGGAGATATATTTGAATATATGATTTCCCTTCCAGTGTTCATGCAACACCAAAAGTTCAATACGAAAAACTGCTGCTGATTCGAACGTGAACATTCATTCTCACAGCGATAATTAAGTAATTGTTGTGGACTTGTGGGAGTATGTCATGGAGTGCACACACCAGCAGGTGAGATCAGAGAGCCTGACAACGGCGTGCATTCCTTAGGTGTTTAGCCGCCTCCTGGAACCCTCCCCTGTGCTGCACCACCACCACCACCACCACACGAACAACAACAGCAGCAACACAACACACCATTACACCTGTCCACCCTGCAGCACGAGAATGACTCAGCCCACAGAACCACGGATTGCTTTATGTAGATGTCCTTATTTATGTTGTGTAGGATGCTTTCCGCTTAACGGTGTATGCTAGGCAACTAGGCCTAAGGCCATACAGCTCCCGACGTCTCATCTGAAACCTGACCCCAATCCACTGTACACTAGCTGAGATTGGTGGGTTGAGGAGTGAATGCAAAACTACTAACAAGACATTATGAAAACGTTCTTGGCACAAAGAAGTGGCCGTGTTCATGACGTGCACCATATACCCACGTCCCTACATCATAACTATGGGGAAGGACTTTCGCTGTGCAGGCATTATGTTATTCTAGCAGCAATGTCATGACAAGCTAATCGTTATTAGTCATCACACTTCACCATAGTTGAATGTCATTTAAGTGTTATTTTTTTCATATTATAAAATTAATCAATGAGTGCACGCGGGCCACACTAAAGCGCGCTGTTGGATCACACATCACAACACAATATACAGTATTTCTATAGACAGTACCCTACCAACGTACTCCTGGCTTATTCATGAACACAGGTAGGTGTGTTCTTACTGTGTTCTCTATTTTGTGCCTGGCGCTTTCAAGAGAGGCATCAGTCAATCAGGCTCCGGCTACCTTGCTACCCCTATAACTGTTGCCAGGATGAGTCAGGCTGGTGGTCAGAGTCAAGCTGGGAGACTGGGAAGGGTAGGAAGGTGCTGCACACTCACCTCCCATGGGTCAATCAGTTTGGTGGTCTGTTGCCAGTCAGGCTGGTGGTCAGTCAGATTGGGGAGTAGGGAGGTGCTGCACACTCACCTCCTCTCCTCCCCGGAGTCAGACTGAAGTTGTCAGATTAATTGTTTTTGGAGTTGCCAGAGTCCGTCAGGTTGGTGGCAGGGAAGTGCTGCACACTCACTTTGCCAGGATCAGTTGCCAGGGTCAGTCAGGCTGGTGGTCAGAGTCAGACTGGGGGGTAGGGATCAGGATCAGTCAGGTCTGTAGTCAGGGTCAAAGTGGGGAGAGTAGGAGGTACAGCACACTCACACCTCCCCTGCTCCCCAGAATCAGTTAGGTTGGTGGTCGGTACAGTTGGAGTTGCTCTTACTTAGTCAGTCAGTTTGGTGGTCTGTTGCCAGAGTCAGTCAGTTGCCGGAACAGTTGCCAGGGTCAGTCAGGCAGAGAGGGTGAACATTCATTCTCACAGCGATAATTAAGTAATTTTTGTGGACTTGTGGGAGTATGTCATGGAGTGCACACACCAGCAGGTGAGATCAGAGAACTTGACAGCGGCGAACATTCCTTGGGTCTTTAGCCGCCTCCTGGAACGCTGGAAAGAAAATCCAAACAGCAACATACTCTGAGTTCTTTACTGGGCTGTTTGGGTGACCAATCTACGCTAACTAGTGGGAGAGAAAACATGATAGCGCAGAAAGAGGAACTAAAGGAATACAAAAGAAGACCAAATAGCAACAGACCATGAGGTTCTTAGAAGTCTGTTTGGGTAACTATTCTACTCTATTAGAGGGAGAGACAGGATAACACAGAAGAAAGCTCCTCCTGCCCTCCAGTCCCCCTCTCTTCCAGCCAAACCTGGCCGGAAAAAAAGGACATGGTACCATGTTGTATAGAAAAAAAAAAAATGGAATTTGAGAAGAAACTAAGAAAGAAATGATGACTACTTTTAGCAAATACACTGTACAGGCAATCCTGTTATTTGTGACATCTGATGAGGCACTTCCTCTACCTTAAATCATGATTTTCTGGGGCACATTTTAAGTAGACTATAGTGATGGGTGAGTTGCTCGGCAAGGACTCCATTCCTTTTATCCTTACTGTGACGGGGTGAGCAGAAATTCGCCGAGGAGCAAGCCATCACTAACGTCTCTCTATTCTGACTCATATATAATCGTTGTTAAATAGTAATTACTTCTCTTCCTTAGTGAAATATATACACTCATCAGGTGACAGGTAATGCGGAGTGAACGTGTTTGTTATTCACACATGAACAATGACAACCGGGAATTAGTGTCTACACATTTGTCAAGCCGGGTTTTAAATGAGTCAACAGTACCTGAGCTTGGTGGAAGACAATTCCAGATATTTATGACAACTGAAGAAAAGTGTTTGGTTTCAAAGACGGGTCAGAGACCCGTCTTTGTGTGCTGAGCGCATAACAGAGGTGATAGTGTCTGGCATGGAGGCGTACATTCCTCACTCATTTTCTCGTCCTAAACCTTCTAAACCTAAACACAGCTTGTTCTCGTGCTATACATGATAGAGAGGTGGCCCACAAAAGGTACTTAAGCCTCCCATCACCAGAATCTCATGCACTTTCTATTTCTGCCCGGAACCATGCCAAGTCTGTTCTCCAACTACCCAAAAACTCCTTCATTAACAGAAAATGTCAAAACCTTTCAAGATCTAACTCCCCTCATGACTTCTGGCATCTAGCCAAAAATATCTCCAATGACTTTGCTTCTTCTTCTTTCCCTCCTCTGTTTCAACCAGATGGCACCACTGCTATCACATTTATTTTTAAAGCTGAACTCTTTGCTCAAACCTTTGCTAAAAACACTACCTTGGATGATTCTGGGTTTGTTCCTCCCTCTCCTCCACCCTCTGACTACTTCATGCCACTTATTAAAATTCTTCGCAATGATGTTTTCCATGCCCTCGCTGGCCTAAACCCTCGGAAGCCTTATGGACCTGATGGGGTCCCTCCTATTGTTCTCCGAAACTGTGCCTCCGTGCTTGCACCTTGCCTAGTCAAACTCTTTCAGCTCTGTCTGTCAACATTTACCTTTCCTTCTTGCTGGAAGTTTGCCTACATTCAACCTGTTCCTAAAGAGGGTGACCGTTCTAATCCCTCAAACTACCGTCCTATTGCTTTAATTTCCTGCCTATCTAAAGTTTTTGAATCTATCCTCAACAGGAAGATCCTTAAACATCTATTACTTCACAACCTTCTATTTGATCGCAAGCATGGGTTCCGTCAAGGCCGCTCTACTGTTGATCTGGCTTTCCTTACTGAGTCTTGGTCATCCTCTTTTAGAGATTTTGGTGAAACTTTTGTTGTTGCCTTGGACATATCAAAAGCTTTTGATAGAGTCTGGCACAAAGCTTTGATTTCCAAACTACCTTCCTACGGCTTCTCTCCTTCTCTCTGTAACTTCATCTCAAGTTTCCTTTCTGACCGTTCTATTGCTGCTGTGGTAGATGGTCACTGTTCTTCTCCTAAATCTATTAACAGTGGTGTTCCTCAGGGTCCTGTCCTGTCATCCACTCTCTTCTTATTATTCATTAATGATCTTCTAAACCAAACTTCTTGTCCTATCCACTCCTACGCTGATGATACCACCCTGCACTTTTCCATGTCTTTTCATAGACGTCCAACACTTCAGGAGGTAAACATTTCACGCAGGGAAGCCGCAGAACGCTTGCCTTCTGATCTTTCTAAAATTTCTGATTGAGGCAGAGCAAATTTGGTATTGTTCAATGCCTCAAAAACTCAATTCCTCCATCTATCAACTCGGACACAACCTTCCAGACAAC
>NW_026973758.1:180000-182500 GCF_035594125.1 Scylla paramamosain
TAGTTTGTTTCCCTCAATTATCAAGAAAAATAACCAGCGACTTTCAACTCAGAGGTTCTAAAAAAAAAAAAAAAGAAAAAAGTAATTAAAAAAATTGATACACATAGCTAAGCACTGGTACCGTTCTTCTTTTTTTCTTAACCTGGGCACAAGTTACGTCATGTTCTTAAATGTCCACACGACTCCTCAGCAGAACCAGAAACAGGAACGTATTCAATAAAAGGCAAATACACTGAACTTAGCCGAGATATTTTCTCCAATAGCACAAATCCACAGTCTTTTCCAGGTCTTATTGAGCCACGCGACTTGCAACTGAAAAGCCTTAGAAATACCACTTGTCCTTATCACAAGTGTTACAAGTGCACGCCAACAACAATCACAGTTCCAGCTTTTCTGCGCATTTCTCTTTCTGAGCACGAAAAACTACCGTGGCCATTACGTGTTTCTGAATGACAACTCCCACACACACACAAAAAAAAAAAAAAAAAAAAGTAAATAAATTAAAGAAAAAATAAATAAAATAAATAAAATAAATAAAATAAATAAATAAATAAAAATAAATAAAAATAAAATAAATAAATAACTCACCAAAAATGAACAGGTGAATAGGAATTACAATTTACATCTATTCCTCCCCCACCACCACCACCACCACCACCACCACCTCTAGCAATTACATGTTCAATAACCACAAGAATTCTATCTCAAAAGAACGAGGAGTAACACTTACTTTGATCCAAAAGGCAGCACACTCCCAGACAGCGGCGGCGGGGCGGCAGTACTTCACACAACTGCCGCTCTGGTCAGGGCGTTCAGCGGCCTTCAGGTGGTGGGCTTCAAGTTGCATTTTTCCGCTGAGAAAGAGAAATGGCCGCTGTGAGACAAGGGGGACGCCGGAAGTGAAAACCGTAACAGCGCCAAAAACAGAAGCGAGGTCTGTCCAAATTTGTCGTTTCCAGACTTGAAAGAGAATACTGAGGAGAGTTTAACGACGACAATTTAAAAAAAAATAAAAATTCTGGTTACATCAGAAGAATGTAAAGAGGAGTTTAATGATTAACAATAAAAAAATACTGGCCATACTTCATCAACAAAGTACCACAAGAGTCTAACGATTAAGAATAACAAAGAAAATAACAATAACAATAATAAAGAAATACTGGTTATATTACATCAATATAATATAAAGGAGAGTTTAAAGATTAACAATAAAAAAAAAAAAGCTGGCCATACCACATTAATAGAACATCAACAAGAACCTAACGATTAAGACTAATAGAAAAAAAATATTGATTATCCTGGACCACTAGACTACCAACGAGATTTTAATGGTTGACAATAATAGAAAATAAATAAATGGTGGTTATTCTGCATTAAAACAAGACTCTACCAATTCACAATACAAGGGAATACTAGTCATGCTACATCAGTGGACTATCATTACGCCATACCTACTCACAACCTACTCGTAATACTACAGTGATGATTTAAGAATGTATAATTGCAGTTCAACAGAAGCTTCTCGACTTACACTGGCAAGACAAGTTACGTGAGACGCATTTGTGATTGAACATCAATTATGAATGTGCACTGCCTTCACATTCCTGCCACAGGAAAGACTCATGACTGACAGGCAGATTTTGCCAGACCTGTTCATATTTCAGCAGTAATGAGTTGTGAGTGGGCACTGTCCTCGCATCACTGCCACACAAGAGCTTGGTGACTAATTGGTGGAGCACATTTAGTCACACTTATACATATTTCAACACCACTGAGTGGTAATTATCTACCGTCTTTACATTCCAGCCACACCAAAGCTCTGTGACTGATAGGCGGGGCAGATTTAGCCAAACCTATTCATATCTCAACACCAATGACTAGTTAATATCAACTGCCTTCATATTCCCGTCACACAAGCTTGCTGACGTAACCCTCTCACTGCCATCTGGTACACCTTCCCTTCATCGCAAAGCACTCAGATGATCCCTTTTGTTCTACAGCCATCTCTAAACATTATATAGGCTAAATTCTGGATAGCTCGTGTATTCCCTCTTTCCTTTCCTGTACGTGTTTGTGATGATCTGCAGTGGCTGAAGTTCTGTTGGTTAAAGGAATGAAAGGGAGGAAACTGTCTTCTAGACAGGGTGGAATCAAAAGCTTTTCGTCTCATCAACTCCTCTCCTCTAACTGACTGTCTTCAGCCTCTCTCTCACCGCCAAAATGTTGCATCTCTAACTGTCTTCTACCGCTATTTTCATGCTAACTGCTCTTCTGATCTCGCTAACTGCATCCCTCCCCTCCTCCCGCGGCCTCGTTGCACAAGACTTTCTTCTTTCTCTCACCCCAATTCTGTCCACCTCTCTAATGCAAGAGTTAACCAGTATTCTCAATCATTCATCCCTTTCTCTGGTAAACTCTGGAACTCCCTGCCTGCTTCTGTATTTCCACCTTCCTATGACTTGAATTCCTTCAAGAGGGAGGTTTCAAGACACTTATTCAT
>NW_026973758.1:185000-200000 GCF_035594125.1 Scylla paramamosain
CAGTACACGCGAGGCAGCACAGCACACACGTCTTCACACTTACACAACACACAGCATACCCACTCCTGCCTGAGAGCTGACTAGTGTGACGTCAGCACTGTTGCCAAGTTACCTTTAATTCCCTTCATAGTTTGAGCCACACAGGGCCCCATGCAGGTCTGGGTCTTAGCACTGCAGGAATAGTTTTGCAATGGGTTGTTAGGTCAGTTGGTTTGAGGAGAGAGAATGGACGGTGATGTTATTTATATCACTTTATTTCTACCATCACTTTCTTCCTTCCCGTTCTCACTCTTCCTCCCTACCCCAACCAACTGTCTCCCTACACCCTCCCTCCCATGCCCTCTTCACTCCTTCCTTCTTTTCCTCCCCCACAATGCACTGCCTCTCTCTCTCTTCTCCTACCCACACTTCCTAACCTTTTTCACTCCCTCACAGTTCCTCCCTCTTCTCTAACCTTAACCATACAACTTAAAACATAATGCAAACAGTCTCATTACAACCACTCATACATCACTAAAAGCACCAGGCAAACATGTACAGTAGAGGACGTATCAAACATTAACACCTGGACCATCACCGAGGTGGTGGTGTGGTCTCTGCGCATGGCAACACTGACGGGTTCAGAGCTTCACCAGTGTCGATGTGTCGCTGGGGTAAGCTGGTAAGTTTTTATTTCTTTTTTTAATTTAATTAAATTACTTCCTCTAAGCAGGATTTTTATATCCTGAGGGAGACTATTGAAAAATTCTGGACCAAAATTTATAACACTATTTTTAAATAGTTTAGTCCTAAATACAGGTCAGGATAAATTTACATTGTTACTCCTGGTATTACAGGAATGCTCTCTAAATTTGAACATTGAATTAGGACCAATTGTTTTAAAAATCAATAACAAAGTGAAGTATTTATGTAGTGAAGACACTTTAAGAATTTTTCTAGATTGGTATATTTCATCAGTTGAATCAAATTTCTTTGTATGGAAAATACATCGGAGGAACTTATTTTGTGAAATAGATAATTCATTTAAGAATGAAGGCCAAGTACTCGTCCATAACGAAACACAACATGTAATATGTGGATAAAAAAAGAGTATAGTATATACTCATCTTAGCTTCCTCAGTTAAATTATGACGAATTCTATATAAGATACCATCTATTTGTGAAAGCTTTAAGCAAACGTCATTAATATGCATTTTCCAGCTTAAATTTTCATCAACTTTATCACCTAGAAATGGACTTGGGCTAATTTTTCACCATTTAACAATACAGTAAGAAAAACATGCTTTATAGACCTGTTTTGAAATAATATGTAATTTGTTTTGTTAACATTAAGTTTCAAGTTATTTGATTTAATACAGAGATCGATATTACTTAACTCACTAGCGACAGTTTCATGCAATGTATCAACAATCACATCTTTCATTAATAAGGTAGTGTCATCAGCATAAATAGTAAATTCAATTTTAGAACTAGCATTAATTATATCATTTATGTATATTAGAAAAAGTATAGGCCCTAAAATAGATCCTTGTGGTACACCTTTACTTATATCATTATATCCTGGAGCATTAGTTTGAAAAAGATTTAAAGTACGTTTGACTTCATCCTTATCAGTGGGCAGCATGTACAATGAAAATTCTGGAGCATTTGTAAGATAATTCCTGTAATTAAGATTTGCATTATCAATATCTGTTATTTTTCAAGAAATGTTCATTGAATGTACTCGGAATGTCCATACAAGGAGGATTTAATTCAATAGTACTCGCATCGACAGAACTTGGTTTTCCTAGTAATGAGTTAAGTACTTTCCATTTTTTTTTTGGGTCACCCTGATTATTACTTAATTGCTGTTTGTAATATAGTTTTTTTTTTTTTTTTTTTTTTTTTGCTGCTCGTAATATTGGTGTTAAATTATTTCGGTATTTTTTATATTTCTCTCGATAGGTAAGGGGCCATTTCCTAGCAAGTCGTTCTAATCTATCTTTTTCTTTTATGCTAACCTTTAGAGCTGGCGTGATATGGGGACTGACATTTTTCTTTAAATTCGGTTTTACTTCTTTAATGGGAAAATGTTTCTCAAATAATTTAAGATAAGTGATATAAAAAAAATATTAAATGACTCTTTGGGACATGTTGAATTAATTACATCATTCCAATTTTCTAAAGCAAGTTCGTTAGTAAATTCACGAAGGGTTAAAGAAGTTATAAATCATTTCTTAATGATTTTGAGCTTCTGTCTAATATCATCCATTCTAAATTGAGAAAGTATAGGAAAATGGTCAGTTATATCCGTGTCAATTATATAATTACCGATATTTTTATCTAACTGAGTGGTCCAGATATGATCAATTAAAGATGCCGATGTATTGGTAACTCTAGTTGGCCTTGTAATGATAGGGAACAATGAAAAAGAGAACATTAAGTTTATAAATTCATTAACATTGTCATTTCGGTTCAATAGATTAGTATTGAAATCTCCGAAAATGTTTATAGCTGAATATTTCTCTGCAAATACTGCAGAAAGAATATTGCTCATTGCATCATAAAAATTTTTAAAATTACCATTCGGCGGTCTATTAACACACATATATAAGCATTTTCTGGGCAAATTTATCACTTCAATACACAAGGTTTCTATGTAGTCATGAGAAACAATACATTTTTGTATAAATGTTGCCTCTCACTCAGAATCAGCATAAGTAGCCACCCCACCCCCATGCACATTTCGCGTATTGACAAACATATGATAGCCAGGCATATTATACAATGAAGAAAGACTAGGATTTAATCGAATTTCAGTAAAGCCAATAATGCTACGTTTAACAGCGATATTATGACTTGTATAACATTATGAAATACTGAAGATTTTCAGGGATAGACCTAATATTTAGATTAAGAATTGATAAGGTGTTAGCACTTGGTGAGGAAATATTACTTAAATATACATACTCAGTTTTAGGGATATCTAAATTGCTAAGAAAATTATATTAATTTATATCATTATTGTATTTGTCATCTTCAGTAAGTAATGGATCAAATACTAAATTTAAAAAATCATAATGTGAATCTACGTTATTAGAGAGTACAATATTATTCCTCAACATCTCATCATTTAGTGTAGCGAAAGGCAATTCACTCCACAGACTTTGGTTAGAGATCATTATAACCAGTAATTATACAGAGACAATCAACTTATAAGAAGGAACCAGGTTATTTACTTCCTGCGATTTCTGGTACGTGAAGTCTGCTGCTGTCGCTGTGTCGGGGCTGCATCTGGGAGACCCATCACCACCACCAGTACCCGAGGGTGTGGGGTGGCCATGGCAGGACCCACTACCACCACCGACACCAGAGGATCCAGTGTGAGCAGAGGAGGAGGCAGTAGACACCTGCCGAAACGATAATTACTCCCAGTGAGGTCTAAAGCACTGTTCAGGGGGTGCTGTGAACTTATCATTAAACCCAGCTGTGACCTCACTGAACGTTTCCCTTTGTGTCTCACAACACAAGGGGGCAGTCACAGCCTGCCCTCTAAAGACAACTCTCTTCCTCCACACAAAACTACAAGCACCTAATAACACACACACCCTTCACTCAAAAATTTTAAAATCATCATGGCGACTCCTACACCAGCCTCGGAGTCCCCATCTGGGGAGGGGACCATAAATGTCCCCAGGTCGGACTGCCTTTCTGTCGACGACCCTAAGTGTCTTGACACCCCCCTCAACTTTTTCTTCATTAACTTCTGCAACATTCGCGGTCTAAGATCAAATTTTCAATCTGTAGAACACCACTTCTCCTCTTCTAAACCTCATCTTCTTTTCCTCACTGAAACTCAGGTGTCTGAGGCAACTGACAGTAGCCCCTTTTCTGTTTCCTCCTACTTTCTCTATCCTCATTTTCGATCCAAAGCTGGATGCTGCGTTTATGTGCGCAATGACTTAACCTGCTCTCGTGCCCACGCTCTTGAATCTTCCGAGTTTTCCACCATCTGGCTACGACTACAGAGTCACTCTCATACTAAATTTATCTGTGCTGTATACCTCTCTCCTAACTCCTCTGACTATAAGAAATTCTTTGACTACTTAACTTCCAAAGTGGAGCACATTCTGACCCTCTTCCCTTTTGCAGAGATCTCCATTCTTGGAGATTTCAATGTTCACCACCAGCTTTGGCTTTCCTCTCCCTTCACTGACCATCCTGGTGAACTAGCCTACAACTTTGCTATCCTCCATGACCTAGAGCAATTGGTGCAACACCCTACTCGCATTCCTGACCGTCTTGGAGATACGCCCAACATTCTTGACCTTTTCCTGACCTCTAATCCTTCTGCTTATGCTGTCACCCTTTCTTCTCCGTTGGGCTCCTCCGATCACAATCTCATATCTTTATCTTGTCCTATCACTCCAATCCCTCCTCAGGATCCCCCTGAGCGAAGGTGCCTCTGGCGTTTTGCCTCTGCCAGTTGGGGGGACCTGAGGAGGTATTTTGCTGATTTTCCTTGGAATGACTACTGCTTCCGTGTCAGAGACCCGTCTTTGTGTGCTGAGCGTATAACAGAGGTGATAGTGTCTGGCATGGAGGCGTACATTCCTCACTCTTTTTCTCGTCCTAAACCTTCTAAACCTTGGTTTAACACAGCTTGTTCTCGTGCTATACATGATAGAGAGATGGCCCACAAAAGGTACTTAAGCCTTCCATCACCAGAATCTCATGCACTTTCTATTTCTGCCCGGAACCATGCCAAGTCTGTTCTCCAACTAGCCAAAAACTCCTTCATTAACAGAAAATGTCAAAACCTTTCAAGATCTAACTCCCCTCGTGATTTCTGGCATCTAGCCAAAAATATTTCCAATAACTTTGCTTGTTCTTCTTTCCCTCCTCTACTTCAACCAGATGGCACCACTGCTATCACATCTATTTCTAAAGCTGAACTCTTTGCTCAAACCTTTGCTAAAAACACTACCTTGGACGATTCTGGGCTTGTTCCTCCCTCTCCTCCACCCTCTGATTACTTCATGCCACGTATTAAAATTCTTCGCAATGATGTTTTCCATGCCCTCGCTGGCCTAAACCCTCGGAAGGCTTATGGACCTGATGGGGTCCCTCCTATTGTTCTCCGAAACTGTGCCTCCGTGCTTACACCTTGCCTAGTCAAACTCTTTCAGCTCTGTCTGTCAACATCTACCTTTCCTTCTTGCTGAAAGTTTGCCTACATTCAACCTGTTCCTAAAAAGGGTGACCGTTCTAATCCCTCAAACTACCGTCTTATTCCTTTAATTTCCTGCCTATCTAAAGTTTTTGACTCTATCCTCAACAGGAAGATTCTTAAACATCTATCACTTCACAACCTTCTATCTGATCGCCAGTATGGGTTCCGTCAAGGCCGCTCTATTGGTGATCTTCTGGCTTTCCTTACTGAGTCTTGGTCATCCTCTTTTAGAGATTTTGGTGAAACTTTTGCTGTTGCCTTGGACATATCAAAAGCTTTTGATAGAGTCTGGCACAAAGCTTTGATTTCAAAACTACCCTCCTACGGTTTCTATCCTTCTCTCTGTAACTTCATCTCAAGTTTCCTTTCTGACCGTTCTATTGCTGCTGTGGTAGACGGTCACTGTTCTTCTCCTAAATCTATTAACAGTGGTGTTCCTCAGGGTTCTGTCCTGTCACCAACTCTCTTCTTATTATTCATTAATGATCTTCTAAACCAAACTTCTTGTCCTATCCACTCCTACGCTGATGATACCACCCTGCACTTTTCCACGTCTTTTCATAGACGTCCAACCCTTCAGGAGGTAAACATATCACGCAGGGAAGCCACAGAACGCCTGACTTCTGATCTTTCTAAAATTTCTGATTGGGGCAGAGCAAACTTGGTATTGTTCAATGCCTCAAAAACTCAATTCCTCCATCTATCAACTCGACACAACCTTCCAGACAACTATCCCCTCTTCTTCAATGACACTCAGCTGTCCCCCTCTTTTACACTGAACATCCTCGGTCTGTCCTTTACTTATAATCTGAACTGGAAACTTGACATCTCATCTCTAGCTAAAACAGCTTCTATGAAGTTAGGTGTTCTGAGACGTCTCCGCCAGTTTTTCTCACCCCCCCAGCTGCTAACTCTGTACAAGGGCTTTATCCGTCCATGTATGGAGTATGCTTCACATGTCTGGGGGGGTTCCACTCATACTGCTCTTCTAGACAGGGTGGAATCAAAAGCTTTCCGTCTCATCAACTCCTCTCCTCTAACTGACTGTCTTCAGCCTCTCTCTCACCGCCGCAATGTTGCATCTCTAGCTGTCTTCTACCGCTATTTTCATGCTAACTGCTCTTTTGATCTTGCTAACTGCATGCCTCCCCTTCTTCCGCGGCGTCGCTGCACAAGACTTTCTTCTTTCTCTCACCCCTATTCTGTCCACCTCTCTAACGCAAGAGTTAACCAGTATTCTCGATCATTCATCCCTTTCTCTGGTAAACTCTGGAACTCCCTGCCTGTTTCTGTATTTCCACCTTCCTATGACTTGAATTCCTTCAAGAGGGAGGTTTCAAGACACTTATCCACCAATTTTTGACCACTGCTTTGACCCTTTTATGGGACTGGCATTTCAGTGGGCATTTTTTTTTATTAGATTTTTGTTGCCCTTTGCCAGTATCCTTCCTACATAAAAAAAAAAAAAAAAACAATCTTTACTAATACCAGTGTTTTTTTTGTGTGTTGTTTTATATACAACACACACACACACACACACACACACTCTTCAATATATATATATATACGAGTATATATATATATATATATATATATATATATATATATATATATATATATATATATATATATATATATATATATATATATATATATATATATATATATATATATATATATATATATATATATATATATATATCACACGTTAACATGCACACAATCATACAGAAGGAAATTCCGGGACTCTTCTGTGAGGATATAAAGTGACCAGTGAATTCATTGTAAACAACCATAAGAACATAAAGAACATAAGAAATAATGGAAGCTGCAAGAAGCGACCAGGCTTACACGTGGCAGTCCCTGTATGAAATATACCTACCTATTTTCACTATCATCCCCATCCATAAAACCATCTAAACTTCTCTTAAAGCTCCCTAATGTTTTAGCACTAACAAGATGATTACTGAGTCCGTTCCACTCATCTACCACTCTATTTGAGAACCAATTTCTTCCTATCTCTTTCTTAAATCTAAAATATTCAAGCTTGAATCCTTTATTTCTTGTTCTCTCCTGGTTGCTGATCCTAAGAATTTTGCTTACATCCCCTTGTTATAACCTTTATACAAAGATTTCTATCAGGTCTTCTCTTAACCTACGTTAACCTCTTAACCACGACGAGTGGCAGCATGACACGGATATTTCCTCACGGACAAAGATAATGTGGGTATCTGTGTGTCTAAGAAAGCTTTGTAAATTTTCACACAAAGAAAAAAAAAATGACATTGTTAAGACCCACTTACTTTTTTTTTTTCACTGAGAAAAAAAAATCGAGGATTAAAAAAAAATGCAGCCGGCACTGTTACAATCCTAACTTCCTCTCCCTTATAAGAAATGCAAGCTATACTCGTATGTGGAGCAGAACTGGTTAAAGTCACACCGTAGCTTTCCAGTACAGGGAATGAGGAAGTGAATATTTGATAATTTTTGCGCGCGCGCGTGTGTATATGTGTGTGTGTGTGTGTATGTGTGTGTGTGTGTGTGAAAAGGGAAGTAACAAGGGCTCTACAAGTCTTGCTCAATGGATGAAGAAGAGAGACAGAACATGGTTGGATGTTTCCTCCCTGCCTCCCAATCACGTGTTACCCGAATGTCTGAGAATGATGTTGATATTCCTCGGCCATGTTATTACTGCATTCCTCGCCTTCATAGTTGAGGGAGTTTCCCTTAACTACCGTGTGAATCGTGCAACTGATAGAAATAACTGCAAGACTGTTGTATAGCCTCAAAGAACGCCTGCGTACATATTTGTCCATCTGCACATATCCACCTATTAATTAATTTATTTAGCTATACTGGTTGGATACAGTGGCGTAGCTAAGGTGGGGGGCGGGTGGCGGTCCGCCCCGGGCGCGAAATTTTTTTTCCAAAAAGATTTGGAGTGTGGGGGCGGGGCTTAAGTGATGCGTGTGTAGAGAAAACGAATTTTATGGTTAACTTAATGATAATATTTTATTAACAATCACACATTCTCTCTCTCTCTCTCTCTCTCTCTCTCTCTCTCTCTCTCTCTCTCTCTCTCTCTCTCTCTCTCTCTCTCTCTCTCTCTCTCTCTCTCTCTCTCACACACACACACACCCACACACACACACACACACACACACACACACACACACACACACACACACACATACACACACACACACACACACACACTGAATAAGTAGTGTTTTTGTTCAGTAGCATCATCACTCAGTATTTTATTAACACAGGCAGTACATCATAATTGGTGTTACATGAGTACAGACACCTAATTTTATGGGTAACTGAACATTATTTTATTAACACAGCTAGCTAGAGTACATCATTCGTGATCCACGAATGCATAAAACCAATTTTCCGGGTACCTGAACATTACCTATTTTATGAAAACAAACAATATAATATTATCCATATAATTCAGCCCATGCCTGACGACGATCATACAACTTCTTACAGTGGGCCAAATAGTTCGGGTACAGGCTTGCTATATCAACTGTACTTGGGGGCAGGAGATGTTTGCACACTGGTCGTAAAGTCAAAGGTACCTGTGACAGTGAATTAAAAAAGCGTAAGGTGGCAGACAGTAGTCAGCTGATGCCGAAAAAGAAACCAAGAAAAGCTCCTCACTCTCTAAGTCAGTGTGTTACAAACAATGAAGGAAGTGGTCAAAATAAATATTCCAAGTGGTAAACATAATGGTAATCACGGATGAGACGGTGTGTGTGTGTGTGTGTGTGTGTGTGTGTGTGTGTGTGTGTGTGTGTGTGTGTGTGTGTGTGTGTGTGTGTGATGGTGGTACATTGTGGTGGGTGGTGGTGGTGGTGGTGGTTTAGTGGTGTGTTGGTGCCTGTAGTAGGAGATGGTGGTATGGTGGTGCAGTATGGCGAGTGGTGGTGGTGTAGTGGTGGTGGTGGTGGTGGTGTCGTGGTGGTGGTGCAGCGTAGTGAGTGGTGGTTTAGGTGGTGGAGTGTTGTGGGTGGTGGTGGTGGGTGTGATTGTGGTGGTAAAAGTAACGGTGATAATACTGATGTTCATCTTATAGATAGTGTATTGAATATGCATGGCTGAATTATATAGATAATATTATATTGTTTGTGTTCATAAAATAGATAATGTTCAGGTACCCGGAAAATTGGTTTTATGCATTCGTGGATCACGAATGATGTACTCTAGCTAGCTGTGTTAATAAAATAATGTTCAGTTACCCATAAAATTAGGTGTCTGTACTCATGTAACACCAATTATGATGTACTGCCTGTGTTAATAAAATATTGAGTGATGATGCTACTGAACAAAAACACTACTTATTCAGTGTGTGTGTGTGTGTGTGAGAGAGAGAGAGAGAGAGAGAGAGAGAGAGAGAGAGAGAGAGAGAGAGAGAGAGAGAGAGAGAGAGAGAGAGAGAGAGAGGTGTGTAATAATAATAATAATAATAATAATAAACGGTTTATTATTTAGGCAGTTGACAAACTGAAAATGTACATAGGGGATGGGGAAAAACTTAACATTAATCCTAACGGTAAGACTAATCTAGGAGGGAAATACTATTGATTGATGGCTCGCACCATGGTGGGAATCGCACTGAGTCTGTACCGGTCCGTGCGCGGCGCCTTCAGGGGCGTTATTTTGTTGTGGTGTCTGGTGGCACGGACAGGGCGAGGCGCGTCGGGCGGCAGCATGTCTCTGAGACGCGGATGATGCAGTAGTCCCTTCCCAAACTTCTCCAGAGCCTCTCGGTGCCTGGTGGATATTCTGGACAGACTCAGGGTGGTCAGGGCTTCTTCATAGGTGGTGTATGCAGGGCCAAGGATGACCCTGCACGCCCTTTTCTGCACACTCTCTAGCTGTAGCTGTTGAGTGTGTGTGAGGGAGGAGGACCACGCTGGGGAGGCGTACATGAGTTTGGGGAGGATGAAGGTGAGGTACACCCCCCTTAACTCATCTGTCGGCGTCCCCAGCGACCTGAGTCTGCGCAGCATGTACAGCCTGTAGGTAGCTGATCTCACGGTGCTGGCGACATGCTGCTTCCAGGTCAGCTGGTCGTCCACCGTGACTCCGAGAAGCTTGGCACATTGGACCACCTGGAGGGGGTGAGGGCCCACTGTGAGCCGGGGAGGGGGCACTGGTACAGAGGAGGTACAGAAATGCATCACCACAGTTTTGCTGTGGTTGATGGTCATCCTGCTCTCCTCTGTCCACGTCTGCAGTCGCTCCAGAATTGCTTGCAGTGGCGAGTAGTCCGGGTTCTTGTTGGAAACTGGGACGCCCACGGTGCAGTCGTCCACATACTTCCAGCGATGGGGGGTGTCGGTGAGGGCGTCGTTGATGAGGAGGAGGAAGCATAGAGGACCCATCTTGGTCCCCTGGGGGACTCCACATGTCAGCTGTTGGAAATTAGAGACAGAGCCCTGATAGCGAACGGCCTGACGTCTCCCTGTGAGGAAGTCGGCTAGCCACGCTATCAGATTAGGAGGGAGACCCAGACTTACTGCCTTGCTGATGACAACAGTGTGATCAACTAGATCAAAGGCTTTTTTGAAGTCGACAAAAGCAACAGCTAGAGAGGTGTTTCGCTTGTCCAGGTGGCTGTGGATGAATTCAAGGAAGCTGGTCAGGTAATGTGAGGTGGAGGTGGCTTTAATATTTCCGAATTGTCTGATATCCACGGTGTTACAAATTTTGGTGTATGCCCAGTCATATACAAAATCTTCACAAATAAGGCTAGGGATGGGGGTGATAGAGACTGGCCTGAGGTCATTGAGTGACTGAGGACTGGAAGTTTTGGGGATGGGAGTGACATAAGATGTCTTCCAGTCCGCGGGGCAAGAGTGTTGGGAGAGTGAGGCGTTTATTATGGAGCATAGCGGTGTTGCTAGCTCTACAGCAAATTCCTTGTAAATTTTTATAGGAAGGTCAGTGGGTGTGGTGGATCTTGGTTTAAATTTAAGTATTCTCTTAAAAACATCCATCGCCTGGACAGTGTGTGGAGGGGAGGGAGCGGGCAGATAGGCAGGAAGCGGAGTGGTGTGGAGGGGAGGAAAGGTTTGACAGATAGCAGCAAAGTGATCGTTCATCTCCTGAGCCGCGAGATTAGCAGGAAGGTGTGAGGTGCAAGGAAGGGATGAAGTGTGCTTTTGTAAGCCACACAAAGCTTTGATCTTAGCGTACCACTGTCTGTTGTTGGTCAGCTTGAGGTGGTGTATCTTGTCTGGGTAATAGCTTGCCTTTGCATTCTTAATCTCCCTGATTACTCTGTTTCTTAGTTTCCTGTAAAGGACCGGGCAGGAGTGGAACGCCCAGGTCCGCTGACGCATGAGTCTTTTAATGCGGGGCGTCATCCAGGGAGCATCAGACGGGTGCGTTGTGACGCTCTTGGCTGGGAAGTAGTGGTGGAAGGCTGCTGTAGTAGTGGCGACGTAGTTTTGCCATTTTAAGTGGACGTCCTCCTCATCCAGCACCTCGGTCCACGGGTGTTGTGTCACCCACTGCCCAAACTCCCTCATGGCTGAGTCAGGCATGGGGCGGTGGGTCCTGGTGACAGCTGACCGGGGGGTCGAGGTGGTGGGTGTGGGTGACCACAGTATGGAGAGGTGGGTGCTCCGTCCCATGGGAGGCAGCGGCTTGGGTGGCGAGTACTGCTGGCCCAGGTCTGTGAGGATAAGGTCGAGGATGGCTTGCTGGTGGGTGGGGAAGTCCACGACCTGGGTGAGGTGTAGCTGGTGTAGGATATCGTTGATATCTAATCTGTTAAAGTCCCCACAGATGACCAGCTTGGCAGCAGGATACCTCACCCTCAGGGCATCAGCAGTGTTGATGATGTGAGCGGTGAGCAACTGTGCAGTGGCGGCTCGTGGGGGGTGGTACACGACGCAGACTATGATGGAGGCCGTGTTGTTGGGATGGGAGGGGGGCGTGACTCTCACCCACAGGGCCTCCACACCGGCAGGAATATCGACAGGGAGGTGTGAGGGGCTGAGGGCAGAGCGGCAGAAGACGGCCACTCCCCCCCCCCTGCGCCCTGACCTGAGGTGATGGTATAGCTGGTAGTCCTGCATCGTGCACACCTCAGGAACAATCTGCCACGCCTCAGTAACCGCCACAATGTCCGCACAAGTAGATCTCACCGTCACAATCACTTCGTCCATCTTGTTGGCCAGAGACGTTGCATTAAATAAGAGGAGTGAGGGAAGACTATACCACGTTCTCGGCACCTCAAAGTGTTTGTATTCCCTCTTCTCCACCCTGCGGTCGTCTCTGGCACTGGAGGTCACTACCTTGATGGGACGCACCACACTTTTGCCTCCTCTCGATCCACGGTTTCGAAATAGTTTTAAGGACTTAAGGCACTGTATCACGTTGGGTGACGGGTACCCAGATCCTCGTCTACGACGCAGGAGGTAATTGCGTTCGTATGTTTGCACTGAAGCACTCATTTTTCTTTATGTATCACACGCATTCGCTACAAGTGTTCACAAAAACAACAATCCCACCAGATCGAGCCTCAAACTAAACGCTAAAAGTTGAAAACAGAAAAGTAAAAAAACAAAACAAACTGAGGTCACTATCACTAGGGGGCGGGGAAGGCCAACAAGTTGGCCGAGGCTGCTCGAGAGCGCCAAGGTCACACGTCCTGCCCGTATGAGGTCAAGACGGTGTGTGTGTGTGTGTGTGTGTGTGTGTGTGTGTGTGTGTGTGTGTGTGTGTGTGTGTGTGTGTGTGTGTGTGTGTGTGTGTGTGTGTGTGTGTGTGTGTGTGTGTGTGTGTGTGTGAGAGAGAGAGAGAGAGGTGTGTGTGTGTGTGAGAGAGAGAGAGAGAGAGAGAGAGAGAGAGAGAGAGAGAGAGAGAGAGAGAGAGAGAGAGAGAGAGGTGTGTGTGTGTGTAATAATAATAATAATAATAATAATAAACGGTTTATTCTTTAGGCAGTCAACAAACTGAAAATGTACATTGGGGATGGGGAAATACTTGACATTAACCCTAAAGGTAAGTCAAATCTAGAAGGGACTATTGATTGATGGCTCGCACCATGGTGGGAATCGCACTGAGTCTGTACCGGTCCGTACGCGGCGCCTTTAGGGGCGTTATCTTATTGTGGTGTCTGGTGGCACGGGTCGGGCGAGGCGCGTCAGGCGGCAGCATGTTTCTGAGAAGTGGATGATTCAGAAGTCCACTTCCAAACTTCTCCAGAGCCTCACGGTACCTGGTGGATAGTCTGGACAGCCTCAGGGTGTTCAGGGCTTCTTCATAGGTGGTGTATGCAGGGCCAAGGATGACCCTGCACGCCCTTTTCTGCACACTCTCCAACTGTAGCTGTTGAGTTTGTGTGAGGGAGGAGGACCACGCTGGGGAGGCGTACATGAGTTTGGGGAGGATGAAAGTAAGATACACCCCCCTTAACTCATCTGTCGGCGTCCCCAGCGACCTGAGTCTGCGCAGCATGTACAGCCTGTAGGTAGCTGATCTCACGGTGCTGGCGACATGCTGCTTCCAGGTCAGCTGGTCGTCCACCGTGACTCCGAGGAGCTTGGCACATCGGACCACCTGGAGGGGGTGAGGGCCCACTGAGAGCTGTGTGTGTGTGTGAGAGAGAGAGAGAGAGAGAGAGAGAGAGAGAGAGAGAGAGAGAGAGAGAGAGAGAGAGAGAGAGAGAGGAGAGTGTGTGTGTGTGTGTGTGTGTGTGAGAGAGAGAGATTCAGATTCAGATTCAGATTTGTTTATTATCCACCAAAGTGGTTATTACTCAGGTTACAATAGATATTTAGTAATCACGATAGACACATCAATCACAATACATTCAGATACATAAGTCTCTTACAACTATTATATATTAATGTAAAAGATTTGATAAATTGTTTACCATTAAATCCCAAAGGTAAAAAGTCACAATAAAAGAAACACACATACTACACATGCACAAAAACATACATATAAAATAAAAATAGAAATAAAATAAAAATACAATAAAATAAGATAAAAGTATAAAATAGAGATATATTAGCGAGTAAAATTTTCTTGAAAAGATGACGATAAAATCCTCAGTCTGGCTTAAACATTATCTGTTAGCAGAAATTTCTCAATTCTAGCCTTAAAAGTGTTAAGAGAGGGTGCCTGGGTTAGGCGAGGTGGGAGCGCGTTCCACAGCTTGGCTCCTCGTACAGCAGTGCGCCTGTCTCCACTGTGTGTTTTTGTGTGTGGCAGAGAGAGAGAGAGAGAGAGAGAGAGAGAGAGAGAGAGAGAGAGAGGTGAGAGAGAGAGAGAGAGAGAGAGAGAGAGAGAGAGAGAGAGAGAGAGAGAGAGAGAGAGAGAGAGAGAGAGAGAGAGAGAGAGAGAGAGAGAGAGAGAGAGAGAGAGAGAGAGAGAGAGAGAGAGAGAGAGAGAGAGAGAGAGAGAGAGAGAGAGAGAGAGAGAGAGAGAGAGAGAGAGGTGTGTGTGTGTGTGTGTGTGTGTGTGTGTGTGTGTGAGAGAGAGAGAGAGAGAGAGAGAGAGAGAGAGAGAGAGAGAGAGAGAGAGAGAGAGAGTGTGTGTGTGTGTGTGTGTGTGTGTGAGAGAGAGAGAGAGAGAGAGAGAGAGAGAGAGAGAGCGTGTGTGATTGTTAATAAAATATTATCATTAAGTTAACCATAAAATTCGTTTTCTCTACACACGCATCACTTAAGCCCCGCCCCCACACTCCAAATCGTTTGTGAAAAAAAATTTCGCGCGCGGGGCGGCGGTTCACAGGGAGGCACGGGAGGGGAGGGAGTGGC
>NW_026973758.1:202500-207500 GCF_035594125.1 Scylla paramamosain
GGTAATGCACTCACAGTCCACCACCACCACCACCTCCACCACCACCACCACCACCAACAACAACAACACTTTCCGTTCTTTAATTTCACATCCGTGTGTGTTCGTTGCGGGGCCTTGCTTGGCTCTGTATCAGCTTGACGGTCTCCCCCCATTGGCCGTACGTGGCATTTAATAATAATGATAATAATAATGATTATTTGTTTTCATTTTTTCCTTTTAATTCTGACTAGTAACACTGAATTTTCTCGTTTTTGCGTAGGTGTGTGTGTGTGTGTGTGTGTGTGTGTGTGTGTGTGTGTGTGTGTGTGTGTGTGTGTGTGCCTGTTTAAATTCTTTTCCTCAACAGTGAAGGGAGAGCTTCCGTGCTGTGTTGCGTCAGTCTCCCCGTGAAAGTATAGCTTGTGGGGCGCGTGACAAGTGTGGCAGGTCTGGTCCTCCTCACACGTCTAGTCTCTCTCTCTCTCTCATTTTCCTTTCTCAAGCTTAGTCTTGTCCCTTTCCTTGCGCATTCCAAATGAGTTACTAGAGAGAGAGAGAGAGAGAGAGAGAGAGAGAGACTAATAGGATTTTATATTCCAATACTTAGAAGCCATTACGTTAAAAATTATTTTCTTGTTGATATTTGATCTTGTATTTTGTAATTTAATACATAAGATTTCATCGTGTTGGTGTGAAGACGTGGCGGTGGTGGCGGTGGTGGCGGTGGTGCCTGCTCTGAAGTACTGGCACTGTGGCGGCAGGAGTGGCAGTACAGAATTAGCAGTACAGGAGTGCTTGTACTTGGACTCCACTCACACGAGAAAATTGAAAATCTTAGATGTGATGCCCTGCCTTACTTAGAATGAAGCCTTACACGCACACGCACGCAAGCACACACACACACACACACACACACACACACACACACACACACACACACACACACACATGCGCGCGCGTAAATGCAAGTTTAAATTTAAGGCGCGCAAATCAAGACGTGTTTTAGGCAGAAATCTCCAATCTTGACAAATTGCTTTTTTCGCTGATTACTTGCCGCCCTCTGATCGCCAGCCTCCTGTGGGGCGGCGGACTAGGCTCCCACTGCTTCGCCTCCTGCAGCGCCTCGGGCAGCGCGCCGCCTGGCTGCACCACCTGGGCCCCTGGCTGAATACAGGCAGGGAAGGAAGCGTCTTGAGGTGCAAGAAAAGCGGTGAATAGAAAACTGAACCTAAAATACAATGAAGGAATGGCAAGAAGCGTGTACGAGAACAGTCGTGGCCAGAAGTCAGCAAGCAACCTTCCTCACTCATCTCAACTGTGCTTAGCGTTTCTTTAAGCCTAAAGACCTCTGATCTGCTGACAGTCTCCTTACAGACCCTGACAGTTGACAAGTTTTCATTAGATCAGAGGACTTACGACTGAGAAAAGATCGTGTCAAGAGTAGTCAACATAAGATGCAAAAAAAAAAAAAAAATTGAAGAAATGCAGAATGTGGACTTCACTTAGGCGGCAAAATGTATATTTGGTTAATTTTGGTTCAGTATTAGTGTTGATAGTGGCTTGTGACAACATTGTGACATTCATACGCTTGAGTGACTTTCATGCTTTCTTTTCAAGCTGACTACAGTGGTCTGGTGCAGAATTAGAGGATACTGTCTAAAGACATAACAGAAAACAAAGGGATAAAAGGTACATTGCCACGTATCGAATCCTGCACGGCCTTACACACAAACACACACACTCACCCTCCCACTATCAACTCACCCACACACGCACGCACAGTAAAATAGCAGGTTTTCTTTTCAAAGGAATAAACAAAGACATCTAAAACAAAAGACACACACAAAAACTTTTCTTATCGTGCAAAGGTGAAATGAGAGCAGAGCAGGACAAGGAGGAGGAGGAACATGAAATTTTAAAACATTTTACGCCTCCACTAGTTAGTCCCGCCACACACTTACCTAACATGAAGTATTAAGACGAAAAGTAAAGTTTAAAGATCATATAAACGTATTAAAACATAGAAAGAAGTGCAACAGGTCAGATTAAATCTGAATACTTGGAGTGGTGTGGAGCTTAACCCTTCTACGCCTCCACTGATGAATCTACCGCACACTTACGTAACAAAGTATCAAGAGGAGGAAAACAGCGGTGTAATTAAGTAACACAAAGTGGCATAAACAGTCATGTTATATTCAATTACTTGGAGTAGTGGAGTGGAGTACTTAGAGGAGGTTAAACATTTCACGCCTCCTGTAGTGCGTCTCCAACACACAATTATGAGATATTAACAGGCAAAAGTCTCTGGTGGTGATATAAAGCGTAGTAAAACATAGAGTAGTGTAAAAACCGTTAGATTTGATCATTTTAACACACACACACACACACACACACACACACAAGCCGTACAATAATTCTTCCACATTCTCGTACTGACCTTTTTCACTGTTTCTCATCGCCACTTAGCTACCCCGCACCCAACCTGTCGTCCTCTCACCTAGTCATCCTTCCTTATTCCCTATCCACGTATTCTTCACCTAATCCATCCTAGCCATCTCACTGCCAGCCTACCCTACCTACCCATCCCTCGCTCGCCTGGCCTTCCCCAACCTCCGTGATGTCGCAAACTGAATCCTGAGACGAGGCATCTTGGCAGCGCGGGACTCAAGGGGACGAGGCTGATGTGATCAAGTGTGGCGTAGATGTTTGTATGTAGCCCACCACAGATAGTTTTATGGATCTACACGCGTCTTCTGTTGTTTATTCTTCCTTTAGAGTGATGAGTCCCGCGCATCAATGGCAATATTACTTCTATCGCTGTTTCCTAGAGTGATGGGTTGGCGCCATGTACGAGTCTCCTCCAGCTGTTTCTGTCCCTTGCATCTTCCTTTGTGATTCCCACCCTTTGCTCTTCTTTCGCGGTTTCATCCCTCCCTTTCACCCTCTATCTCACTGTAAACAGCAATGATACGTGTCACATTATCTTTTGGTCTGTGAGTCCTGTTAACTGGTTACAGTTTGGTAGTGACACGTGTACGGCTCGAGCTGCTTCATTGCGTCACTCACTGTTCGATTGTTCGTGCTCATCTCTATCAGCGTCCCACGTGTAATTTATTTACAGCCTAACTCTTATTCCTTATGAAAAGTTATGTTAGTATGGAAAGTTGTAATATGTTCTTGTGAACACAGTTTCTTGGACATATATGACGCCGCTCCTCTGTATATTTACAGACTAAGCCAGAGACAAGTATACGAGTTGGGACGAAAAGACGCCGTGGCGCAGTAGGCTCTGCTCTCCTGGACAGTGAAACTGCCGTCAAGGGGAAGGACGCATATGTCTTGCCCTGGCCACGGAACTGCGCACGGCTGGTGTTTGGGAGGATGGATGGACTTAAATACTTCAAGAACTCGATTACTCTTATTAGTAGCAGTGGTAGTCTCTCTCTCTCTCTCTCTCTCTCTCTCTCTCTCTCTCTCTCTCTCTCTCTCACACACACACACACACACACACACACACTTTTCCACTCCGCTTCGCCTACAACGAAAAATCCCCACACACCGAGAACACGGAGGAACTGCACACACAAGCAAAAATGGAACCAATTAATACAATATTTTATATGAGAGGAAAACAAGTACATCACAAACTGACGCACATACTCAAGGACGCCACGTACATAAACACAACCCAGGCAGAAGAAAATGAACATCGCCTCTTCAGGAAACCAGTAAACACATTTCGAAAAGCCTTACCTGAACCAATATACGAATAATACAACTGTTGTACTATTATTTTAGAAAACTGAATGAACTTAAACACCTGTGACGCAGACAAGACGGCATTTGTCATATTTTATTCTCATACTTCTGTCACTATTCTTCACCCAACCTCTACTTCTTCTTTCAACCCCACTGTCTATCCCCCATTATCTGATTTGCTCCCTCTTGTCTCACCAGCCACGCACATACATCAATAGCCTAAACAGGTGTCTAGAAGCCTTACAAAGGACTCCACCACCACAACCTCCTCCTCCTCCTCCTCCTCCTCCTCCTCCTCCTCCACGCTTAACCCACATGGTGTCTGTGTGGAGCAATTACTGAAGGGAAGAATGAAGGTGAGAAGCGAAATAATGCAGAGCTGAAGGAGGGAAGTGGAGGAGGAGGTGGAAGAGGTGTAGTGGGTGAAGAGAGAACAGAATGCAAGATATGAGCGCACAAGAGGAAAGAACGAGGGGGAAGAAGAGGGGAAAGAAGGAAAGAGTGAGAGTGGTAGAGGGTAATAGGAGGAAGGAGTGTAAAGCAAGGAAAGGAGTAAAAGAATGTAGAGGAAAGAAGAAAGGAAGGAAGGAATAAGGTGAAAAAGAGGGAATATGTAGTGTGAGATTGGGCAAGAGAAAAGAAGGAAAGGGTGCAAGAGAGAGACAAAGGTGCAGGAGAAAGGAAGGAAAGGGAAGGAGTGTGGAGGAGGAAAGGAAGGCACGAATGGGGAGAGGAAAACAAGAATGAATGAATGTAAGGAAAAGGAAGGAAGGAATTGCAGTGAAGAAAGAAAGAGTATGAAAGAAGAAGAGGGAAGGAGAGAATCGATGAGAAAAGGAAAATAAATAAATAACAATGGATGTGTAAAAGGGAAAGAGCCATTGAATGGAAGCGAAAACGTGTTCATTATGAAAAGGAAGAAGGAAATGAATGATAGTGAATGATAAAGGAAAAAAAAAAAAAAAGGGGGGAGAATCCACGTGAAAAAAAATGGGAAGGAGGAAGGAGTAAGTGGAAAATGGAAGAAGAGGAAGTAGTAGGAAAAAGAAGAGATAAAAACAAAACAAAAACAAAAAAAACACAGTAGCGATTTGTTACGAAAGAGGAAATACGAAAGAGGAAATAAAGTACAAAGGAAAAACTATATAAACCTGATCACAATTCAGATTTAATTTCCTGCACGAGCTTGTTTTGTACTTTATGTTGTGGTGGTGGTGGTGGTGGTGGTGCTGCGTTGTTACAGGTGTTAACGGCTGTGGTTG